>NC_086351.1:14859482-15159482 GCF_036324505.1 Eleginops maclovinus | reverse complement strand
TATATTACATGATTTTCAATTACAAATATAACAATAAACTTAACCTTTTACTGGATCTTCTGGTGTTCTTTTTGTATACATGTTTCAGACATGCTTAATTCATGACACCACTTTTAGTAATTAAACCTTGACAAAAATAAACACCTTACTTTGAAACCATCCCATTTTAAGTCAACATTTTATGCAAAAAGCTTTAATTTAATCAATCAAACTCTTTTTATGTAGACATTTAATGTTACACACTATAATATTTAACAAAGTAAACGCACATCTTTAATTGTTTATAATGCAAAATGATTTCTATTAAGATATATATTGTATATAATTACAACTGCACTTAACTGTTGAGACAACAGCATGCATGTTTGTTTACCCACCCTACAAGTTCTTGACTTTATTGCATTTTCAAACGCTCATGTCTACTTAAAACACCTTAAGTGACCAACTATTTCTTCAATACACTGTATTGTCTATAAATACTAAATAATTGAGGTTAAAATAAGTGTTAACTAATAAAAATGACATAAATGTCTTGGCGCATGAGGGCTTACTGCCATATATCCACAACGTCATACATAAAAATAATAATGGACAACAGTGCAGTTATATACATATAAATTGCCATATATTGTACCCTCTGTCCGCTAAAACCCATGTACATGCCTTTTAATAATGAATTAATGTTTGGATAATTACCTGCAAAGGAAACAATAGAAGACAGTATATGTGACTGCACTTTCAGTGTCCTATTGCCTTTATGTTGTATGTAGTTGTAGTTTTCTCTCTTTTTTTATTATTAGCTCTGTCTTTGCTTGTGTCACAGTGTGTGTTTGTCTGTGCAGGACTGTGATTTGGGATAGGAACAACACCAGTCCTCAGGGTCTTCAGGATGTAGCAGCCGCTCTGGAGAAGTAAGTGGCTCGGTCTGCATCTGTGTAAACTGGATCCCTGTATGTTTACCATATACATGTATACATGTACATACTAAACACTGTGTGTTTGTGTATCACTGTTCTGAAGGAAATGTTGATAACATCTGAAGGCCTTTAATCTAACAGCCCACACACTGGCATGCTACATGAAAGCTGCTGAAGGATTGGATGTGTGGTTTGGTGTTGCAGCTCATTTTTCATTCAGCTTTCGGCTGAGCAGGAGGAAACCTTAAGGTGTGTTTAGACAGAAAGAGGAGAGAGGAAGGAAAGCAGAAAGCGACAAACAGGGAGTGTAATGAGCTGCTGAGGATAGTGATTATGTGTTTTTAAAATCAAAGGAATCTTTTTTTAAGGTGATGGAGAGAGTAATTTGTAGGCCATGTTCACACCAGATCTGACTATAAGAGACGAGGAAAAAGAGCCGGGGTTCATATAGAAGTCCAATCTGTTTGGGATCCATGTTGCCTGGCGTAGTGCCTCACTGTGTGCTTGTATTTGCCATGAAGCCAGGAATATCTGAGTAGAGATGAATCAGTGTGCAGTTTAGTTCAAAATATATCAACATTTGCTTTTTCTTTGCCTTCAAGCACCATCATTTTCATCTCTCTGTGCCTTTTGCTTTACTTTTCATTATGATACAAATATTAATACCGTGCGGTGACCTCTATTTCAAGATCAGTACCCTCTCTAATGGTCCCACTTTATTTCTCTATAATAGACCAATGTGAGTTAAGCTGAAATGCTGGGCCACATACAATGCTGTCACTATGACACACACACACACACACACACACACACACACACACACACACACACACACACACACACACACACACACACACACACACACACATGCATGAACACTAACGTTAAAAATGCTAACGAACCATGGCTTGTAATTACGTTATATGTCATGGTTCAATAAGCTTAATGGCAGCAAGTTCTCCTAGTAATAACTGAGGTATTCAGATTTTGACTTCTTAAATTATAAATGACTGTGTTCTAAAATGCCACACGTGGATGCATTCAATATACAGTAGTTTAACTATTGTTCTACAGTCAGTTACATTCAAACCAGAAATTGTGAATATCATTTTACTATCTTGTAAAAATGTACCACTTTTATGTTATTCGTCTGTCTGAATATCCCTACATTTGTCTTTGCTTCTCTTGCTTCCTCTTCAATATGAACCAACTGTGGAATATTAATTGACCGTCCTCTGGCTGTGTGTCCATCAGGAACTTCACAATTCGATTCATGCCCATACCTATCATCGATGCCTCGCAGGCTCTGAAGGCCGGCCCTGAGAAAACAGAGGATGCCTTGCTAAAGGTATGTCAACATTTCTCATTGGTGCCCCCAACTGTCATCTGTGATAAGTGAAACACAATGTTTATAGTCTGGAGTATTTGCAACACCTTCATGGTAAAACTTTTACTGTTTTTCATTTTCACTTTGATGTATTTTCATGACAATGAAGTTGTATTTTCCCCCTAGATTGAGAATTATCTGTACAGGAACCATGAAACCAGAAAGTACCTGCAGGAACAGGCCTATCGACTGCAGCAGGGCATCGTGACCACGACCACACAACAGGTGATTATTGAATCCCTGTGCATTTCTTATAAAGTAGTTCTGACTGTAACAAAAATAGTAAATACAACATTAACCACTGAACTTTTATGTAAAGATCAATAGTGTATGTGATCTTGAGAGAGGAGGTACTTTTTTCTCTGGCAAAGAGAAATGTAATAATTTTTTGGGACATCTGTCAATGAGAAGATGTTTTTCATTGAACTTTAGGTTAATTCATTCACTCGTTAGGAATGTTATCCTAACAGTAAGTAGTTATTCATTAATATATCATGTTTTAAACCTTTCATGTCTTGTTTTTGTCTTCCAGATGATTGACAGAATCTGTGTGAAGGTGCAGGACCACCTGAACTCTCTCAGAAATTGGGAGACAGATGTCATATTGGAGGACGTTAGGACAGCCGAGAACCTCATCAAAGATGCCAGGAACTCTAAAACTGTGAGGAGATGCATCATTTACCTAGGCTTTGCTGATTCATGTGAATACAAGTATTTTATCTACAAGCTTAGCTTTTATACTTCCTTTTTGTTCTTATTTCGTCCTCTCTGTGTCCCCTCAGTTGCTCCCTAACCTGTACCACCTTGGATCAGCTGCTGGAGAGGAGGTAAACAGCTCGTCAGCCGGACCCATCCAGGAGAAACTGGAGTCTCTGGCTGGGGAGGTGACCAATGTCATGGACCAACAACTACAGGTATCCACAAAAAATATATACTTTAAAATGATTGTTCATTGATTGTGATTGTCAGTACTTTTAATATAATTCCAAAACATCTATCATGTACAGTATTTGTGGTTTACAGTGTCTGTTTGTAATCAATAAGAGGAAAACCAGAAAAAGAAATGCACCACCTACAGGCAGTGAATAGACCCCTTCAATCAAAGGAAATTACTTTGAGTACTTTATTTAATTGTTAATAATAATTACTTTTCATTTATAAAAAAAAACTAAGTTACAAGTGCTACACACAAGGCACCAAAACAAAATCAGCTAATATAAAAATGTTAGATTTGATAATAAAATGGGTAAATCAAATTTCCGATCAAATAAATAAAATCTAACCTAGAATGGCACTCTGCAGAGGCTGTTTCCATAAACGATGTTATTTTTTCAGATGAAGTTACTTGCTGGCATTAAATGCTTATATTTCCTCAGTCTGTCAGCCAGGAGATTACTTAAATCAAACCCTACACCATACAAACGTTCACATACATTCATCTGTTATCTTTTCACCCTCCAGACTCTGTTGGAGTCGATGGTGGATGCAGCAGAGTCTCTGTGTCCCCCATGTGATGAAGAGGAGTACTCTTCGTCCAGAGCTAATGAAGGCCAGCTCAGCCAAGATGGTCGTACCCAAAAGCTTTGTCACCAAAACCCTCCTGGAGCAGTCTGGGGTGGATATCATCAACAAGATCAGGTGTGTATGCTGAGTAGTATTGAGAACATGTAAACCTGGATTTTACAGTAATGATAATGTTGTGGCCTGCTGTCTGTCTGGGTTTGCTGCAATTGCTTACCATCACTCTGCTTCTCTTTGTGTGTCAGTGAGGTGAAGCTGAGTCTAGCGTCCTTCCTGTCTGATCGCATTGTTGATGAGATTTTGGAGGCTCTTTCCACTTCCCAACACACTCTGGTAAAATTCAAGTCAACAAGGCTTTCAACTTGTTCATTGAAAAAGTCATTGAACAAATTGTCAGCTGCATCCACACTCTTTTAAGCTTTTCCAATTGTAGTTTGGCCATTTTCTTGTGTAAATCTCTCTGAAACGCCCTTCACATTGTATGTTTTCTTGTCTCTGTCTTTCTTCATCTTGCTGACGTATCCTCTTCCTACAATCCATCTTCCTGGTTCCTCTCCACTTTACTCCTCCCAGGCCGACCACCTGGTGCGGCGAGGTCGCCCTTTGATGCAGCAGGAGTCGGTTGATCTTGACGTCCCAGAGGAGAAAATTCCTAAACGGGCATCGACCGAGATTCTAGAGGGCGAGAGGCTGGAGGATCTGGAGACATGCATGGTAGGTTTGGGTGGAAACGTGTGTTTAACCGTCCAGGATTTATTACTTATCTTGTGTTTTTCACAGAACTTCATTTACAAAAAATATATATTTAAAAGCACCCTGAATGCACATTTAGTTGTATGAGAGAAATGAAAGAAGCAATAACAACTGGCTTAATATGTACTTGAAAAAAGGAAAAAATCTAAATTTGCTAAAAACAATTGAGAAGGGATTTTGGTATTCATTTTGAAGAACTTCCTTTGGTAAAGTAACGGTTGCTTTGATAATTGGCTGATTTAGGTTATCATTTGTTCTGTATGAAAGCAGATTTCCAAAATAGATTTCAGATTTGATTTGTCAATAGAAGAAGAATAATAGGAAAGAACTTGTAAATACATTATATGTAGTAGTAACTTGAACTGTCCGGGACTTGAAAGAAGGAAAGAAGGGGGGACACTAAGTGAAATATTTGGAAGAAATTTAATTCACCTACCACTGTTCATTCAACCTTTAGGAAGTATGTCCTGTGTTTTGAGGAGAGCATTGGTTGCTTCTGCTTTTTACCTCACTATATTGTAAATATTTTGTAGAAAAGAGTATGAGTTTGAATCAGAATGCATTCAACAGGAAACTGCATGTTCTTTGAGTCTCTGGTCCTGTCTATTTCTCTAGTCACACCCATCTCTTCATCTTTTATTCCCCCCTGCCCTATCTACCTCTACTTTCTGTTTTACATGAACCCAAGCTATCTGTTTTATGTTGGTCTTCACTAGGCTTTACTGTGTGTTGTCTTTCTCTGCTCTTCTTTTCCTCTGTTCTTCCTTCTCTTTCCATCTTTGCTCCATGGAGATTTTGTGCTGCACCACTGTAAGTAACTCTGGACTGTCGCTCTAAACTCTCCTTTTAATCCACTTCTTTTCGTCTTACTGCTCTCTCTCTCTCTCTTTGTTCTCTCGTCACTGCGCTTGCCTGCTCTAGAGCTCTCTGTGCTGTAGCTTTATCTATAGCACAGACAGTCTCATGTTTCAAGATGTTTGATCCCGGTTATTTATTTAAGTTATGATAAGTTAAAGAACTACAGAATCAGTATAGAAGGACACATGTATCTTCACTCCCTCACTCTGTAAATTATG
Source organism: Eleginops maclovinus (assembly GCF_036324505.1). Classification (NCBI taxonomy): domain Eukaryota; kingdom Metazoa; phylum Chordata; class Actinopteri; order Perciformes; family Eleginopidae; genus Eleginops; species Eleginops maclovinus. Next base: position 15,153,828 of record NC_086351.1, on the reverse strand, counting down.
TTACATTGGCGAGTACTGATGTTTGAAATGCATCCGGCTACATTGCTTCTCTCCACTGAATGCACTATGTCTGTCATCACCAGCTTGATGATATGGATCACAGTACAATATAATATACAACACCTGCTACTTTGTTAACTTGCTACTAGTGTGTGAAAGTTGAATAAGCTGTATATTTCTTTATTAACACACAGTTTAAATTTTAAACACAAAGTAAAGCAAACAATCAACAGTTTAATTCATGATTTATTAACCGTGTTTGAATAAGTATACGAAAATGTTTGTGCCGTTCTTGCTCAAACTGCCATCATGGCACATATTTTAACCTCCAAAGTAAAATAGTATAAGATATATCAATTAAAATACACATAGATAATCACGTCCAGAGCTTATTAATATTTTAATTACATAGGATTAAGTAAGATATTTGTGCAAATTGCCACACTATATAATCGAGTCCTCTGGACACAATCTAGCTAGATAGCTGGAAATAAGTTTTGATATTTTGTCAACAGATCTGTTTTAATTCATTTGAATCTTTTTCAGATGACTCCTAAAACCAAGAGGAAGAGCATCCACAGCAGAATGCTTCGGCCAGTATCTCGTGCCTTTGGTAAGAAGTACTGTATATAACATTTTATACAACGTTCCTCAATATTGTTTCTACTTGACCTGGTGACTAACATTTAATATATTACTTTTTACAAACCTCCTAATGACCGTCCAACTTTCAGAGATGGAGTTTGACCTGGACAAAGCCCTGGAGGACATCCCTGTCCATAGGGAGGAGACTTCTCAAACTCCATCAACTCCATCTCAGATGTTGCCCAAACTGGAGCACCGACCGTCAGGAGGTATGGTGGAGCTGCCGTCTGAGGAGGAAAAAAAGCTGCAGCACTTCACCAAACTACGACCCCGCCGGAACAAGAAAAAGCATTCCAGCAAAATACCTGTAAGTGAAGCTCAGCCTCTTTGGCTGGATATGTTAATCATTTAGGACCCCAAAATAGGCAAAATAACCCTGAAAATAGGCTAAAAAAATTCAACAGGAAGAACGATGTTGACTATTGAAGGAAATGTTCTTTTATTCGAAGTCCAGGAGTAGATTTAAAAGCAAACAAAGTGAAGTTCCTCATATAAGTTTTATACACCAAATACTCATGGAACCAGTAGATTTAGTGTTTTGGATGGTCCAGACACGGAATAATTGTTTTCAATCTCCTCTTTCAGCAAATCAACAGTGCTCCCTCTCAGGAAGGGGAGCAGAATGGCCTCATGGGAAGAGTGGACGAGGGTGTGGACGAGTTTTTCTCTACGAAAGTCACCAGGATGGATTCCAAGTAAGGCGTATGCTTTATTTATATTACTTCTTCCACATCAGCAAGTTTTCCATCTGTTCATTTCAACCATTTTCCTCTGACTCAAGGATTGGCTCATTAGAATTTAGAAAGAGCAAGTACATTTGCTTTTCACAGTTTTTTTAAAAACCAAAATTCATTCATATTGTAATTGTTACATTTTCACACAAATATCTAATAGGATAATTTATGATATTTAAGACAGACTTAAGAGTAAATTGCAACATGATTGTTTTTCATAGGTAGTAAATGTAGTTTTCCTTTAAAGACTGTGCATTTAAATTAACATCTATGGTACTACTCTCTAAAGTATTTCTGTCTCCTCTCAGACGTTCCAAGGGTTCAGAATCTCAGGATGGAGAGAAGAAGAAGAAAGGTGGATTCCTCAACCTTATCAAACGTTCCTCTAAATCTGACAAAGCAGATAAATCTGATAAATCTGACAAATCCGACAAGTCTGATAAGTCTGAGAAAAACCAGGCCACCCCTCCAGGCTCGGGGACATCCTCAGCACCAGCCACTATCCCTGAGGAGCCGTCCTCACCGAAAGTGGCATTGAAGAGCCCAGCACTTGAGCCGAGATCTAGGTATAGTAAAACATTTTTTCTGTTATAGAACAAAGATCCCCCACTAAGTAAGTTTGTCTCCAAGCACAAGTCTGATTCACTAGTAATTCCTGTATTTCGTGCAGAGACGCCTCCAGCCGCTCGCAGCCCACAGACTACAGCAGCAGCTCTGACCGCTCAGAGGAGCTGAGGACGCCAGACTCCATGGACGAGCCCTGGGAGTGTATAGACGGCAGGGGCAGTCCTCAAGGGGGCCGGCGGTATCCGGCGCTGCAGATGATGGGCAGCGGCCTCCTGGCAGAGATGAAGGCCAAGCAGGAAAGGAGAGCGCACAAGGTGAGTCGGTGTGATTTACAAAGTCAGCACCAGGGAAAGTGGTGTAAGTGAGTAAAGTCTTTGTGTGCCTGATTTTACTTTACTCCAGACAGTTACAAAGTGAGCTTGATTGTTAATTCTAAACATTGCAAAGAATAGATGATAAAAAGAAATCATTGTTGACTTTTAACAATTCACGACAGCTTTTAGGTTAGAATTATGGAATCAAGTTATAATATCTGCAAAAGACACCCTGAAACAGTCTATCTATGGCTATTTCTGAAACTGATGTGAGCAACAAAAATATGTTTTTGATTGTGATATGACAATGAGCTTTGGAGGGATTTTACATTTGATTTATTTTAGGAACAAAGTGCTGTAGGTCTTCATTCTCCACTTGTCAAGGCTGTTTCTAAACAATATATATTTTTTAAGTTTCTATACACGCGCACACACACACACAGGCCCAGATGCTGAGACATGTGTTTATCTTCAGAATAGTCATTGCGCCTGTCAACATGTTGACATGAAAACACAAACAACCAGTATTTTCTGCCACACGACAAGGTGAAAGGAGGGAAGTGCTGAGTGGAATAGATGGAGACATGAACAGTAAAAGGGCCGAATGAAGACGAGAGAAAGAAGGCTAATATGCTAATTCTCTGTTACCACCCAAAGCTGGACATAAATGTGATGGAAATATTTCACCTATTGAAAATGCCCACATCCTTCTTTTAAATAAAGGTAATAATAGAGTAAGGGGGGGCATAAGATAACTCACATGCACAGAGTTTAGTAAGGGCAATAACTGTATGTTTTGTGTACCATTTGAGAGTCTGTTGTCGAAGTGTGTGTGTGTGTGTGTGTGTGTGTGTGTGTGTGTGTGTGTGTGTGTGTGTGTGTGTGTGTGTGTGTACACTAAGAGGGTTATGGTGTTTGCAGCATTAGGGTTTTTTTTCTGACCTTGTATCAGTTGCACTAAAGCTTCTTCTGCCATCTGTTTGTTGCTGGCTGGCTTCCAGGTGTGTGTGTGTGTGTGTCTGCAATGTGTGTGTACATGTGTGTCTGCGATGTGTGTGTACATGTGTGTCTTTGTGTATACAGGTAATGAAAAGATTTATTCAGGAGGTGGGTCATTAATACAAAGTGTGTGTGTGTGTGTGTGTGTGTGTGTGTGTGTGTGTGTGTGTGTGTGTGTGTGTGTGTGTGTGTGTGTGTGTGTGTGTGTGTGTGTGTGTGTGTGTGTGTGTGTGTGTGTGTGTGTGTGTGTGTGTGTGTGTGTGTGTGTGTGTGTGTGTGTGTGTGTGTGTGTGTGTGTGTGACAAAGCTTTATCCTGAGCATTTTTAGCACGAAGGCGCCCCCTTGTGTTTGAATGTTGGTTTTCACTGTTATATGTACATTTAGTATCTCTGCTAAAATCAAAGCTTTAAACTAAAAAATACTGCCGACAGATTATAACGCATACGCATTATAAAAAGAGGTTTCTACTATATGTGTACTTGCTAGGATTCATATCATGAATGTTTCAAAGATATGAATAAAAAAGAAGAAAACTGTTTTTACTTTCCTGAATTTTTGCATCATTTATGTATTTCTTCTTGTATCCTCCAGTCTTCCAGCCCTGACAGGCCTGACAGCAATGCAACAGGTAAGCTGTTTTATCTGTTGAAATAAACAAGGAATAAGTATAAATAATAATAATAATAATAATAATAATAATAATAATAATAATAATAATAATAATAATAATAATAATTAAAGCTGCAAGCAGCGATGAGCGAGTCTTCGAATTCTGCGCAGGTCCGCTGTTGTTTGTGACGAGAGATGCGTTGCCATGGAAACGTGACATTTTTAAACATCCAAATTGATGTAGAGCTGTTCAGGGCAGCAGCGTTAACCACCATCTGAAATCTGGGGCTGTTCTGAGCTGCGCCCACGTCACTAGGCTCGCGCGTCCTAACTGTCAGCATGACTCGAGACCCCTTTTTTTGTGCTTTTGCCCGTCTTTTCCCTGTTTTCTGTGTGTTTTGCAGGGTTGTTACAATAAGGTCTTCGCCGACCTCTGGTCTCAGACCCTAATTATGAGTACCTACAGCCAGATTATTTGTATGGTTCTTTCTGAGCCAGCTGATGTTACAATGCAGGAAAACAAATTTAATTATGAAGTGCTGGTTTGGCTGTTTATGATTTTGGATTTGGTTTGATAAAAATATATTGTATGCATCATTTTTGTATTGAGTTATTTCTTTGTTGTTTTTTGTGTGAGTAGCCAAGCCCCAGCCAACCAATTCAGAAAGCAGGTCTTCCAGTGGCTCTAATAATAAACCTGAGGCTCCAACTGGTTCTCCAGAGAAGACCTCTCCCCGTGGAGAGAACAAGCCAGACCGGGCCCCTCGTCTCAGGGCTACGTCTTCCTCGAGTTCCCCTGGAGGACCACTCAGTCCCAAACCTCCGGTGCCGCAGGGAGCAAAGCCTGCTCTGGCTGCCCGACCCACCATCCCACAGAAGCCAAGGACCAGCAGCACCAGCAGGAGCATAGGTATGACATTGATTTTTGCTATCATATTTTTTTTGTCTTCCTGCAAGATTATATGGATGGGATATTATGTTGATATATATTTTTTTTGTTATACATTTCCTGACAGATGATAGCTCAGATCTTCTAAGCAGTGGCCCTGGGTCTCCTAAGGTCTCAGTTCTTCCTTCCACACTGAAGAAGACGGTGTCAGAGAAAGACAAAGAAGGACAGACAGGTCTGCAGTCAGCAGGCTCTGCCAATAAAACCACTCAGGATGGTGGGTCACAAAATCTTTGAATATTTCCAGTTAGCCCATTCATGCAGCGGGGTTAATGAGAAAATAGATTTTCAACTGCATTGAAATGAACTGCTGATCAAAAATCTAAATGTCATCTTCCTACTAACACACTTTTCTCTTCTTCATCCGAAGAGAAAATCTTTCCTAGATAGACAGGAAGATATTTGATGTCAGGATCTGACAGCAGTTTTATCTATTACTTAACAGGCAGCCTGGCAGCTTGAGGATTTCTGTCTGTCTGTCTTTCATACCTTCCCTCTGATGTTCTTATATATACGTCCTGTCTTTGGTTACACTTTTTTTCTCGCTACCCTTTCTTCCTTCCTGTGTTTGTTATCAGTGACGCCCTCTGGGGCCTGTCAGAGGTACACACATCTGATTCATGTTTATGTCCATAATTCCTGCTGTTAGCTAAATGAAAATCTCTTTAGAAATAGTTATCGAATGAATCCAGAGAGACTTAAAAGCTGGAAGGGGCAGTTTTAACAATGGACATTTACACACAGTGTGAGTAGACTTCATATGTCTTGTCTACCTTGCTTTTCAGCCCTCTGGGGTCTTCTATTTGCGTCCTCAATGTTAAGAAGCTCTCTGAAAAAGCAGGTTTGATTGAGGTGCTTTACATCATTTCCTGCTTCAGTTTATGTTTCAACTGGCTGCAAGGCTAGCATTGGAAAATGAGCCGGCTGTAGCAGTAACTAAAAACAGCTTTATCTTAAAATAATTCATAAAGTGAAAAAGAGAGGTTCCCTCTCTTCTTCATTTCTCTCCCTTCCTTCCTCTGTCTGTCATTCTCATCTTCACCTTTCTCTTGCTTTCAGGGAGGAAAGGCTCGGTGTCAGACTCCATTCAGCGACCTGGCCGTCTCCGTGTCAACCCTGAGGATCAAAGCTCCTTCAAGACAAAGGAGCAATATCCAAAATCAGAAAAGGACAAGGCAGAGGCCAAGAAGTCATCGGACTCTGGGGAGGAGGCAGATAAAGACTTTATTTTAATATAAGTAGGACAAAAACAACAAAAATCTGTTGACAAGACTGACATGATTTAATTTAGAAAAGCAACTAAGTGGGAATCTTAAAGATATGTTTTCATTTATATTAAAGTACAAATCCAGTTTGGTTTGCAGGAAGACCTGCTGAAATATATCAGGTTATCCACAGTTTCAAATTAAAGGTTGGGTAATCTATGACAACATTATTATTATTATTAACACTTTGGGGGATATTCTAACTTTTCAAATATGTGTCACCTAATGAACCAAACTGTGCTAATTCTCCTAAGAGCTTCCTTCTAACAAACAGCCTTTTCTCCTTTTTTCATTCCTACTCTTTGCTTTCAGGTAAAACCTCATGTTTCTAAAAGATACCCGTTTCAGGATGTAAAGAAATGGTTCCTATGGGGACCGAATACTGAAACTTTTGTAAACCACTAAGGAAAAGAATTGATGCTTCAGGAACCAGCAGACTTTTTGTGCAAAAGATAGACATTGAAACCATGAGTGTTTATTGAAAACACCAAACACGTGTAACAACATTACCACGATCGCTGTTCTGTACTTGAACTCTAACATACAACCTGACCAGGCCCCAATGGCATCTGTATAGATTTTTCTACATGTTATTTTTTCAGTATGTGCAAGTTACTTCTCTCTGGACTTCAGAGGTGACTGAATCCATTATGCAATTGTTTGACATTGTTTTCCAGGATAGTACAGGTTCAGCTGAGAATCTCGGCCCATCATCAATCAAAATACACCTTTGATGTAGCTCGCCTAACACCTTATCTACATGTCGCTAAGAGGAGACTCACTGTTTTCTTTATCATAGGATAGAAAACTGAGCTGTCTCTGTGCATGAGAGTTGGAGTGACCATATGAAGTGTTGCTTTGAGAGGACTTTGGTACACTTTAACTTCACTGAAAACCAATCAATAAGGCTCCAGCACTGTTAACTAACACTATTCTCTGTGTTAAAGCACTGTGGGTAAAAAAAAAAGTGTATCTAGTAGACGCCTGTCATTAAAGTGCAATACAGAGTTCCAGCATAAACATGTCTGTAGTGGGTTTTTTGTCAAGTAAACAAAACTAAATAGCTTCTTCTTTTTTTTGCTGGTTAACTCAAATGAGACTTTTAAAGTGAACTGTGTGGTTCACAGTGTTTGTCACAGTCAGACTCTGAATTGCTCTTTAAGACAGATTGATTCCTCACTTATGATAACACACGTGCATTAACATTCCCGTGGTGTGCTGATTGTCCAATGAAAGCAAAGACCTTACTCTAAAAGAGGAATGTCATAAATAACCTACTTGAAGGTAACACAAAAAAAACTGACATTTGCTTTCCATTTCAAAAGCTCTTTTAATCCAGACAATAACCTCTTGTGTGATCTTTGTGTAAAAGTGCAAAACTGAGGGAACTCCAGCCTTCATCACTGCAGACCTGACATTCAGGGCTTTCAAATTCAGTTCATATTTACTTTGTTCCACAACAACAAGTCTCAGGCAGACACCTCTTATCTTTGTATTTTAAGTGCAAGCAATGCCCTTTTCACACTGCTAGGTATTCAACAAATAGATCCCTAAAATAATGTGCAAAATCATTCATCGTATCATTAATTGACAAAAGCTTTAAAAAATGGTAACTGAGGTGTGAGGCCACATGTACATCCATCTTCAGTGTTTACACTTAGCATTCGATTGTTTATTTGCTTTATAACATGCTGCATTATGTCTTTGTTTTGTTACCTCATTATCCCAAAAAATATCATGATTATTCTAGTCGTAATTATAACTAAATACTTTGATTTTTTCTGGTATTTTACTTTAAAAAAGCAAAGCAAAATGTGGATTCCTTTTGTCAAATCTAATTGCTATAGTGCTATTTTGCCAAATCAACATCGCCATTTTACAAGCTGATGACAAAAATGATTATGTGTCATTAGGATGGGAATCTGTGAAATTTCTGCCATTATCATATATGAAGTTAATGCAGCATTATATCCCTTTAACATCTCTCTGAGATCCAACTAATGTTTATTATGAAATAAACCACTGTGGAATTACTTTTACTATTGACTATCTAGTTGTTGTGTGGCAAACTGTGCTCCAACATTAATACTGAACGTGCACCTGACATCGTTCTTCATTCGCAGTGTGAAAGGGGCACAACTTGTATTTTGAGTCTAAATAAAGTCAGGGCCAAAGGTCTTACTGGTGCACCTTTTCCTATGGTGTCTATCGATGTCTTTTTGTAGGATTATTATGATAACATTCTGCTTCTTTGTCACTCATCATGGATCGGGAAATAACACTGTTACTGCTGTAAATAGTTATTCTAGTGTCTGATGTCAACAACTGCTTCGGTTAACGTTCTGTCTCAAAAATCTATTTGAATTTGAAAGGTTTTCCAGGACACAGGGGAAAAAATAACACTACTGTCCAGTATGTACTAAAATCACATGGACACCTCTTCTCCAGGTTTGAGAATTCAGAAGCAGCTGGCTGTGTTTCTGTCGAGTTTTGTGAAAGATTGAAACTCTGATAAATGAGAATCAGCTTAATTGTTGTCGATGCATGGAGTGGAGAAAGTGAAAATAAGTGAAAAGTAGCATTGAGTCTAGACTCTTGAGTCTAGACTCCTGAGTCTACGTGTGTGTGTGACTGCATGATGTGAGTTGTACTGTTTGTATATATGTGCTTTCATACATGTAGGAGTGTGCATGTGTGTATACGTATGTGTAATATACACACTGTGATGCATTCACACGCCTATCTGAACAAGGCAAATCCTATGTTGTTTTGCTACTAAATACACTACTATACTAGGGGTTTGTTTGTAACTTATTTGGAATAAACACAGTGGCCGTTGATGTCTTGATCCTTTGTTGTTTTTCCTCTCATATGTACATTGTGTTGATAAATGTAGAAATTAATTATTTGTATGTATTAATTTGTTATGACATGTAATCAATTTAATGTTTCTTTCTTTATGAGTCAAAAAATAAATGACGCAAAACAATGACCGTTTTCCTTGAGCTAGAAAAAAATTACACATTTGCTATTTATCAGTCTTGGTTTGTTAATTGTTCCATTTTGTCATGGATCAAGGTTTCACTAAGTCATTCTGCTGGTGTTGGACATTTCTTCATGCAAATAATATTGATTAAAATAATTTTACAGGCTTTTTCATCTCTGCATTGTGTTTTTTTTCAAGATATGCTTTGCAGTGTAACAATACAACCACCAGATGGCAAAAACAATCCTACAGTTTCCCCTCTCTCTCTGACACACACCCAGAGAAGGTGTGGTTTTCACAAGTCAGAAAGAGCATATGTTAACCAAGCAGGCATCTAAACAGTGCAACACAACTTGTCTCCTCACAAACAGTGCAACACAACTTGTCTCCTCACTCCTCGGTCGACAGCTTACTTTGCCTTTTCTTATCAAAATGGACACTGCTTTTGATAACCTGGATGCAGCTGGTTTCCTGGAAATCTGGCAACACTTTGATGCAGATGGTGAGGACCTTTGAAATGTTCATGGTTTTTCCATTTTCTTCATCCAAAGATAGCACAGTACTTCAAATGCATCTTCTGCTGTTGTTTGACAGACAACTCTTAGACTTATGTGAATTCTAGTGTGGGAAGTAATTTAAGTTCTTGTGGTACAAATGCATATTGACATTGCAAAATAGCTTTGTCATCTGTTTTTTGTATTTGAATAGAGTACAGCTATAAGTCAACCTATTTGAACAATAAATACATGTACATGTATGTGTACACTCATGAAAACAGGGTGAATTATAAAAGGGAAAGTGCATTCACATTGAGCAACAACCCTTTACAAACCTTTGAATATGACAATAATTAAGTAGTGGTATCGTACCTAAGTGACTTTGAATTAGAATTGTTTTGCAGACTCTCTTTACTTGATCTTTAACCTCAGGATTTGTCTCTTTGTTTTTTATCTGACAGATAATGGCTACATTGAGGATAAAGAGCTTGATGACTTTTTCCGTCACATGATGAAGAAAATAAGTCCAAAGGTGAGACTACTGTGGATGAATTTATCCATCATTTATGATGACAGCCATTTAATACAGTGCATGTAACACACGCAATATAATTTTGATTTGGAAATATTATGATACTTCACTGTGTCAATATACTCACCAGTCACTATATCAGGTACACATGTTCAAAAGCTTAATAATGCAAATATGTCATCACACAATCACAAGGCAGCAACTCATTGCATTGAGCGATATGATTAAGTCAAAGCAATCTACTCGTTCTACACTAAGTTCAAACCAAGTAGGTAAGATGAATAAAAGGTTACTTTGAATTCTGCATACTTATTGGTTTGAGTATTCAGAAATTAATGTCTATTTTTAAGGGAATAAGAATAAGGACATACAGTTCATTTATTTCTTAGCTAATCTTGCTATTTTTCATGTTCATGGCCTATTAGTTGTCAATATTTGTTTTTAAAGTTGAAATAACTGTAATGATCTGCATAAAAAGGGTTCTCCAAGTTTTCCTGTTTTAGTTAAAAATTTCATATAAGACACCATTTGCAAAGATTACATTTTGAATCAGCTTCTTCAAAATGCATTTGACTTTGCTGCACTGATCTTTGCTGTGTGGGCAGCTGAACCTCCATGCAGTTATCTGGATGGGTGGGGTGACTGTAACGATGTCTTGAAAAACACAATTAAAGAGCTCTGGTCAATTTCAAAGGAAAGGTTCCCAACCTGTTTTAATAGAAACCCTAAAGCTATTACTCCATGTTCCAGTGTGTGTTTGCTTGTGATTGGACTCCCTTGGACGCTAATGGGGTTTTACTAAAACAAACAGACCTCCGACCATATGTCACTCTGTCTCCTTAATGCTTGCTTTCCATCATAAATGTCCCCAGGATACGTACTGCTGTGTATGTGTAATGGTACAGTCATTCTATTATACTTTATTCCACCATTGCAGGACATTTACCAAATGGCTCTCTATCATTATGTTTTGTTTTTTTAACTTCCTCTGGGGCAAAATATTCTGTATTTATGCAGATTTTACCTTTTTGAATTACCACAGTTTAAATGATTTGCTCACATGCAATTTATTGAATTTAATACACTGTAATATGTAAGTATAAACATGAACACATGGGTTTGTTATGCAGTGCACATAGAGTTGATTGTGTCCATTAAGTCAAGTATGCTTTTCAAACTTCTGCTTAGCAACAGGAGATTGCAGGCGCCAAACAAGTGTCTGATATAAAGCTAATGCTGAAGATAAAGTGTTGTCACTGTAATGACCAAGGATCTGGCACCTGGTTGTCTGCAGACTGTTTGCTCTGCCCTGCACAAAACCATGATTCACAGTTCAGCACCCCAGATCAACACGTTTCTATAGTTACAGATCAGTGATGGATGGTTTCCAAAGAGATGATTGGCTTCTAATTTTTTTTTAAAGTAACTACAAAGGCTGAAAAATGTCTTGCCTTGAGTTGCTTTGTGCTTTATTTTCTGAGCTGTGGTTGAAAAAAAGAGAGCATGATCTTGACAGGAAAAGGAAATGTGATTTATAACCCAGATTAGTATGCAACACACTATTATAGCTTTTTCATTATATTTATATGTAGTTATCTTCTTCTAGAATATGTACATTCTGTGCATCAATTTTATTTTGTGCATCATAAAGACCAGGTTGACCAAGGACATGTAGAGTGAGTTACATAAATGCTTTACAGAGAATGGGTGACAGCAGGAAATAACTGTGACTCATCAAGTGAAGTGTTAATCCTTTATCTTTCTTTTCTAATATGTTTAAACATGTGGCTTAAGTGAATCAATGTTTTAGAACAAGTCGTTTTTTGAACAATTAACCATGTTCACCACAGCACTTTGCCCCATCCTGTACTGTATCATCATAATGTCTCTGTGTAGTTTAATGGTGGACCTAGGGCAACACAATCTATGTGTTATTTTAACCTATTGTGTGTCCACAGGATAAAGTGACTGAAGAGAGGGTCCAGAGGCTTAAGCAAAGGTTTATGTCCGCCTACGATGAAACTGCTGATGGGAAACTACAGATTCAGGAAGTACTATACTATTTCTGAAATCGCTTACTCATTTTTTACTTGTTTTGCTTTGAGATCAACATCTCTCTGCTTCATTCTGCACACTGAAAACCTTCTCATGCCAACTTCCTCTTTATTCTTCATGTATCTTCCTCTCCTCCGCCCCTCCTTTCTCCGACTCATCTATTTCACTTACCCCAATCTCTTTCTCCACTCCCCCTCCCTGTTTTCCTGTATCCATCTCATCTTCTGTTTATCTAATGTATCCATAACAATGATGCTGCTTGTACCATATTGAAGAAGATGGAAAAAGTATTTCCGGGATTGATGATACTCTTCCTAAGCCACCCTGTAGTGAGGAGTTTTAAATAGGATTATATACAGAGGTTCACAGATGATACTGAATCTGATCTACTGAATTTAAATAGCAGTATGCACTACTGTAATCTTGTCTGAATAGGTAAAATAACTGATCCAAACACTTTATGGATCCTTTTGCACACTCAATTATTGTTGATTCTCTAATGTCTTTTTTAATTGGGCAGTTTATTTAATGAATCCCAGCTTTATTGACAAATTAACATGCTGCGGTTGTTTCCCAGAAATGTGAGGCCCCTTTTTTTTTTTCATGAAATTGCTCCCTCAGCCTCCGCTCTGAGTAATTGATGCAGCTCTTGGCGTAATGGAAGTGCGATCCATTGTTTTTTACTTTTTTAAAAAGAACATATACACATTCATTAGAACAATAATTTACAGTAATGCATTAAACCACAGACCCAAGTGCATTGGCTCTTATTCATGAATGCCGGAAAATATATCATCCCTTTATGTCTGATTCAATCTGACTGATGCAGGAACTGTGTGGTCAAACCTCTTTGTGCACATCCTGCCAACTAAATATCCTTCCAACTTTTCTCCACAACTTTTCTTAATCCATGCTCTCTGGCTCTTATCAAGATAACATCAATGTTGGTGCATTGCGCTTTCTGAAGCAAATTGCCGCAGTATCAGCCTATGTTATACATTTGAGATGGGAGCCAGTTTAATCTGCTAATGGAATGCTGATACTATTAAAAGAGGACAGAAAAGAGGAGCATCATGAGCTGGAGCGGCGCCAGGAGGAGCTACAGTAGTGTGGGTCATCCCAACAACACTAAATCATTAATTGTCACATGTCCTTCTTTGTATGTAGCCCTGCATTGGTTTAGTTTGCAGAGGATGTGGCTTCTGCGGCTGAAACTTCTGCTGCCATCTTCATACAATAAAAAGTATCTTTCTGTATTCTGTACAGCACAGTGTCTACAGCTTTAGGATAACCCACACACTTTATTTGACACAGACAATGTAAAATAATAAAAACTGATCCCTGATCAGATCGAGTTACGAGACCGGTCTGGATAAGCCTGAACTATTCTGGACTTTATGTGACTGCTGTACACTTGTAACTGTATGTAAGACTAAAATGGACAATACTTTTCCAGATTGAAAGCTAGACAGAATTGCATTATCCAATCACTGATCTCTGCTCTGATCTCTACCTTGTTTTTCAGTTGGCCAATATGATCCTCCCTGAAGATGAGAACTTCCTGTTAATTTTCCACAGAGAAGCTACGCTGGACAACAGCGTTGACTTTATGAAGGTAAGGTCATAGACCATACCAAACATAATTTGAGATGTGCAAAAAACCATTGTGTACAACAATCTGTCAATATAAAACTTAAGGACCAGTGAGAATTATACAGGAGCATCAACACCACACAAATTAGAGGTATCCGGATGCCAGCGGTTCCAAAATATAAATGAAGTGACTGCAACTGACCTTTGTTGCTTATCATTGACATATTTGATTGTTTTACTGGATTACTGTTGTGTACAAAACTATGTGATTGTGTGATCAGCCTAATGCTTTCTAGTCAGCAATCACACAAACAAGAACTAGAAAAACACAACTATCTTAGTTGACTAGTTGAAATCTATGTATCACCACTGTACATTTAATGCAAGCATTTATTTCCCTTTCCTACTTACTGTAGATATGGAGGAAGTACGATGTTGACTGCAGCGGCTACATATCAGCTCGGGAGCTCAAGGTAAAATTGCCAGACAAAAAGCAGAACCCTTACATATGTTTCTGCATGAGGAACCAACCCTAGTGATCGCAGTGGCAGAGAATGACTGCAGCCCTTAGAAACTACTTCCTGTTCATATACTGAGATGTTTGTCCTCTTCTTCTTTGGTAAATGCAGATTTTTCTGAAGTGTCTGATGATTAACTTTTGTTCTCAGGCTTTCCTGAAAGATCTCTTTCAAAATCATCAAAAGGAAGTGTCATCTGATAAACTGGAGGAATACACAGACACAATGGTAGTTACACAGTTCCATACTTTGTCTAACTATAAAACAGTTAATGACAGAATTTCTAACAGGACTACATCTTTTTTTCTTGAAGATGAAAATCTTTGACAAAAATAAGGATGGCTCTCTGGACTTGAATGACTTGGCCAGGTACTTTTCAGCCAGCAAGAAAGAAGATTTGTAGTAAAAAGTCCCTCCAATGTTAAGATATCTGTCAAATATAATGGAATCTCTGTTGTATGACACTTTTGTCAGATAGTGTCAAATTAATGTTGCTAACTGTTAACAATCTAAAAAAAAGACTGTTTTAACAATTTCACCTCAAGAAATCTTTTTTTTTTTCCTCATTTAGGATCTTGGCTTTAGAGGAGAATTTCCTTCTCCAGTTCCAAATGGATGTAAGTGTATTTACATTTGTTACATTATACTGAAATTAAGGTACTCTTTCCATTCTTTTCTAAAATAAAAAAAACAGTGTGGGAATGTAATCAAGCAACATTTGGTTCTTGTTGGACAACAAAGATTGGCTTGGGTTGGCTGTATAATTTCAGACAGAGCAGTCAAAGGGCACACTCCAACTGAAAACTAAGAGAACACAATGACTTGGAAAAACGTTGTTTTACTGTAAAAACATTCAAATGGAGTAGAAGAACAGTGGAAGTCAAATAATAAATTGACGATTACTTTTAAAATTTGTTCCAATAATTAAAACACAAAATCAGCAAATTGCCCTGATAAACATGAAATCAAAACTAAGTTGTTAAGAATTCATTGAATATGCATTTTGAATCTCATTAGTAATGAATAAGTATCGTCTGAGTTGCAAGTATAGTGTCATTATCAAGCATCACAATTTGACAGAGCCATTTATCACATTGAAGTAAATCATGTTGTGACAATTTAAAACATTTCTGTTATTATGAACTTATTTATCCAAATCTCACAACTCCTCTATTCTATTCCTAAGGCATGCGGGAAAGACGAGAGAAAGAGAGACTTTACGAAGATCTTTGAACATTACGATGTTGTAAGTACACAAACACACTGGTGGGACACAGATGATGATTTTTCATAATGTTCTCCTGCAAGAAAGTATGTGTGCATGTGGGCATTTAACACAGCAAGGTCTTCAAACAGCCTAAAGGAAATTCTATGTTGTGGGAACATTTTCCATTCCCAATTATCACTCTCAAATATGCACAATGTGTGGGGTTGAGCAGAAGAGGACTTGTTACAGCAACAGTGAATCCACTTAGCTCCCTTTCCTCTATAATGAAACATAATCAAATGATGTACTCATTATGTTGTCTAGTCACTTTCAGGGATAACCTTTTCAGATTTGTTCACAGAACAGCTCCCGATATGAGTAAATAATTCCAATCAGCAGTCACTATTAAGCTTCCCCTAATTGGTATTTATGACCTTGTCTATATAGTGCATGTATGAATGACTTAAGTGAAACATATTTATTCTGCCTGCACTAACTTTAATGTCTGGAAAAGCTTTGTGGGAGGTGTGCTATGGTCACTTTCAGCACCAGTCAATGATGGTTCACACGTGCATTTATCGAAGCACTTAACAGCACAGCAAGTAGCCCTTTTTTTAAGCTTTGCAAAAAGAGGGTTAAGATGGTCAGAATAATACAGATTTCATCTTTGGTCGCATGTTGAGAGGCTGTGGTATCAAAGTAGACAGCAAGCCGGCCGGAAAGTATCTGTGTGATAGATACAAAACCTCAAATTGTTTCCCAAGGCACATCCTTTGGCGTGTGTGTGCATGATTGTCCATTAGTTGAGATGATAAGCAGGCGCCTTGCATGGCAGCCCTGAATGCATTTGTGAACGGGTAAATGTTGTGTAAAAACGGCTACATAAATGCAAGTCCATTTAACTTTTATCCCTTCTCATCATCACTTCCATCATTCAAAAGTGGTGCACAACTGCAGCGAGGAGGAGGATTACAAGAATTTCTCACCAGATTGTGTTTATTGTGTAATGATGTGAGCAGCTGATACGCATGCAAACTCTCCAGGATTCTTATATGTACTGCAAATAGTCTCTAGAAAGTGATACAGCCCCACAAATAAACCAAATGAATACGCCCAGAAAAGGAAGAGTAATGACTGACTGAATTTCCTCAGGATGTGAGTTAGATGAAGTAATCCTCCTTTTCTGTCTTTTCTCTTTTCTTCCCTTCCTGGTCAGAGTAAGACTGGAGCGCTGGAGGGTCCAGAGGTGGACGGCTTTGTCAAAGACATGATGGGCCTGGTCAGGGTATGACACTGTGCTGCAGTTCTTGCAAACATGTTTTGTGACATTTAGATTTAAATGTTGTTTATCAAAAAATGTTGTTGTAGTGTACAAATATATATCTTTGTAATTATCCTAAATTGCTGATAATATTTCCTTTTCTACACATGTAGAATCAGTCATTTTAGCTTTTTTGCCAAAACCAACTCTATTTATAACTATGTCAACTCTTAATTGCACACAGTATGTGACTCCACTCTGGCATAGTGTTGATTTTTAGCTAGAAGTATAACGCAGTTCCACTCTCCCTTCCTCTCTCTTCTGTCCTCTTCAGCCCAATCTCACAGGTCCTGAGCTGGACAAGCTGCGAGGCGTTCTGCTGCGTCACTGTGATGTCAACAAGGACGGAAAGATCCAGAGAAATGAGCTGGCTCTGTGTCTGGGAGTCAAACATAAACTCAGTTAAAGAGCTATTTCATGAGAATGTATCATGAAACACCGACTCTGTATAGCTATCAATGGTCGAAAGTGTTGTTTTTATCCAGATCAGTCTAATTTCTGGGTTATTTAAGGTCAAAACACATAAAGTTAATTGATCTGAAAATGTTTAAAAAAACAAAACGATTTGATACATTGTCAAAAATGAATTAAATGACAGCTTTTTTGTGCATGATGCAGTCCAAAATGAAAGGAATGAGATGTAATTGTGCCCAATTGACTGTCTGTGCTGTGAGATGTGTGCTCTAATAATCAGTTGGGTGGTGCTGCAGTACCTATTACTGTCGTTTCGCAATTTGCATGTTTATCTGACACAGAAGGCTGAAATATAATATGTTGTTGTGATTTTAATATATTGCTCTGAAAAGGAAATAAAACAAGACATAATGCTGACCACATTGGTTTGTCTGTTTTTTTTCTCTAATAAAACGTATAAATATAAATGAGAAATTAAATTTGAACCAACAAGGATTAAATGTGTGTCTTTATTTATTTACTTTTTCTGAGGGATGTAACATTTAACATTAACACTTAATAACATAAACATAAGTAGAAAAAGCACATTACTGCGGGAAATATTAGAAGACATGCATAAGTCACCAACAGTGATGAAGGGTGCTCTTTTTACAATGAATTGAAGTATAATATTATGTAAAACGACCATATATGAATCAAAAAGTGGTACTTGTAAAGACAAACAAAGCTTCTGGTCATTTAAAGTCTGATATTCTATTTGTGAATCAATTTAGCTGAACAGGTAACTAAGGTCTTATCATTTAAACTGAACAGTTTTATCCCCCACCCCCCCCGGTCACACTGTTACTCAGGTCACTGTGACACTTTTCTTGTGAGGTACAACAGCAGCCTACAAGGCCAGTCTTTGTTTGTTAAGTCTTAGTATGAAAACCAGCGTGGTTAAGTAGAAGGATCCCTCCCGGGTCACTAAAAGGGAGCTAATGGTGCAGACCTAAAAGCTTTACCCTGCCTCAGACCGCCCTATTGTCCTTGTGGCCACAAAGCTGGAGTGTGTGGTTCGATAATGTCTCCATCTGTGTGTGTGTGTGTGTGTGTGTGTGTGTGTGTGTGTGTGTGTGTGTGTGTGTGTGTGTGTGTGTGTGTGTGTGTGTGTGTGTGTGTGTGTGTGTGTGTGTGTGTGTGTGTGTGTGTGTGTGTGTGTGTGTTCATTAAACAGAGAGGAACAACTACAAACATTAAACGACAAACAGAAAGAGTCTTTAGATAGTGTGTTAATACAGTGAAGAGATACACTTGCATAAGTGTTTGCGTGTGTGTATTGTACTTTACGGTGAAGGGCTTATGATTGTGTATATTCGTGTGGGCAGAGCAGCCGCTACACAGCTGCTGAAAAACAAACAACTACCCATTTGGGCTGAAAGCTTTACCCCCCTCTTTCCACAGACCTCATTAAGAGGGGACAACATCTGATCATTCCCAGCATCAAAGTAGAAGCAATGATGAAGCACTCTATTGAATGCAAAATCAATAACATATTTAGTTTAATTGGCTTATAATAATATTTTCTAAGTGGATAACGTGGAGACAAATGGGCTGTTTTCTCTGATTGTATTCTCTTATTATATTTATTGTTGAATAAGGCTAAATTTTGGCCTTACAGCGCTTTACTTAGAGATAAATAAAGGGTTACCTCACAGTCAGACAGCCCAGAACAGCATTGCTCTGAGATCCTAAACAGGCTATCGTGCAGTTATATAAAGGTGTTCTATCGACGTCACATTAACAAGAGCTTCCCCTGAGGTACTGTAGCTCTAGTGCTTGATCTGCTTTAAATAGAGCCAAGAACACAGCACAAGTGATGCAAAATCAAGAAAAATTAAGGTGGAAGCTACGGTCAAACAAACGGGCATTTTGAGTTTAACCTTTTGTAAAGGAAATGTACATCAAATGTGCAACATTTAAAGCACCAGTTACCTTGTATGCATTGTGGCCTGATTTGGTCTTTGCAATTATATTTGGTGCCTTGGTAACATTTATGCTTATCAAAAAGAGAGAAAAGAGAGAAAGAGAGAAAGAGAGAAAGACGGAGAGAGAGAGACAGGCAGAGAGAGAGAGAGAGAGAGAGAGAGAGAGAGAGAGAGAGAGAACGAGAGAGAGCGAGAGAGACCTTCCCTGCGTTGCAGAGCATCATTAAATGTTCACATTATTCAATGATGCCCTCTAGTGGCCAAGATAAATAGTTGCAGTCTTTATTTAATTTTTTCAATGACATGAATAATTAAAAACAATGATAGTATGAAAAAAATGAGTGTGTGGTCTCACCCTAGTGCTGTAAATATTTAGTGAATGTATGCAGAAGTATCAAATGCTTGTTTTTTCTGCTGAAAAAAGTGTTGTTTAATTAATCAACTGGTACTGTTTAAGAATGTTGTTGTGCTTATACTTTTTATGTATCAATACTGCTCCTTTCACATTCACACTTAGAGGACATGTAGATAGTTTCACTTCCATCCTTTGAAGAGGGTCCTTTTTGTCACAATAATGTGTTGTTCCTTTGTTGTTGAAACACAAAATGGTCCATGTTTTAAATTGTTTTGTCATCTTCGAACAGCAAGTTAATATGTTACCACATCTGATGTGTTATGACCAGGCACAGCCCTAATTTTAAGATAAAGTGCTTACAGACATGTTTAAATAAAAGTTGGCTTGCAGCATTAAGATTGTATATGCTTGTCGGTGCTTTTCTGCATACAATATGTAATTAAATGTATAAAGGCCAAGGCACCAGGCATCTTAGAGGGACACATCGCTGACACACTTTTTTCCCACTTATCTTTCTTCTTCCTCTTTTCTTCTCTTGTTCCAGAGCATTCTCACTAAGTAAACAACAAATAAGGAAGATGTTGTAAATTGTAACCCTTAAAAGTCTCCCTCCAATGGTCTTTAAGGTTACGTTTCTGTCCCTCTCCTAGGTGAACTTCACATTCCTCTTCCCAAAATGCCACTGCTAAATGCAACGCATGGGAACCATAAGCTTAGTGGTAAACATAATTCACAATTCATGAATCTGCCAGGTCACTGGCTGCCATGGTTTTAACCAAGCACCTCATCGACTTTGACAACAGAAGGTCACAGGAAAAATATGTTTAGGCATATGTTTTCACCTTTTTTAAATGTGTGCTTAATACAACAAGATTGCAGATGTTGCTTGTTTCAAATGTTAGCAGCAAAAACTCAAAATTCTAAATATACATTGTGATTTTTGATGTAATTCAAATTGTATTTTATTTTATTTTTTATTGAAATGAAAAGTGAAAGCTTGCAGTGGAAAATATTTCACCCTTTTTCAAGACAGGAGAAATAACTTGTGAGAGTGAGGGTTAAGATCACTTATACCTCCGTTTAAAAGGAACAAACAATCATAAACAGCATTTACGTCACACTGCACTTCTACATTTACAGCATGTAAACTGAGTGAAAAGGACCTGGCCTTACATTGGTGTAGGGTAAATAATGCAAGTGTGATACTCTGAAGGCTCTTAACTTGCGTCACTTTCTTTACAAATTTGACTTTTTATGTGATTGACAAACACTCTACTTTTAAAGCCGTTTCCACAAACACACCAGGAAGCAGCAGTGGAACTTGTGAGAATGTGGCGGCCAACAACGCAAACCATCTGGATGATATTTTCATGACAAAACGTAGAAATTGGCCATGGAGGTCTGGTAAGTATTTTAAATAAACATTAGTTTTATTTGAAACAAGCACTTCTTAAATATGACAGTAATATTAGAGTTTTTATTTATATGCCTTGAATGACTCAATTAACAGACCAAGTCAAATCCACTGGTCATCGTTGATCTTCATATAAACATGTCCAAAATCAAGCTGCGATCTGATCCTCCTTCCAGGATGAAATGTTTGTGTTTCATCTCTCGAGTCAGACCTCCCTGGGTTTGTTCTGTTTTTGGTTTTCTCTGTGCACTGCTAAAAATAATACCTATAAACATGTGGCCATAAATTTGAATATTTGTGTTTGTTTTGGTAAGAGATCTCCCCAAGTGGCAGCCATGTGTTCATTTCTTCAACCGAGAAGAAGTTCAAACAAACATCACCATGGTTGCAAACTGTGACAAAAGCTGTGAGCACTCAACAGGGTGTCCCGTCAGAGAATGTAAGAGTAACTGAGGATTTTAGCCTGAGACCACTGGTACCAATAGATATGTGAAGAATATTCCTTTATCTGACTTTGTTAAATGTTTCCACAGACAACACAGCATAATGTCATGAGGTAACTCGGCGAAATAATGTAGAGCTTTGTTAATGATTTTTATGGGAGATCAATAGAGTTATATCATTCAAAATAGTTTAAGACAACACCTTCCACTTTTATGAAAATACCCAATTAGAACCTGCAATAATCCAATGTGACCAATAATACATTTGGGGTTTATCATTTTTTTGAAAAGTTCATGCCTAAATTGTCGAAAACTGTACAGTTCTTCCTACATAGATCCAAATCTGAACTAAAAACTTGTTTCTTAAAATTAGAGGGATCATGCTTACTTAAAATAATAAAAGTTAAAGTTAATAAAACAAGACATTGTACCATCCTAATAGAGATAAAAATGCAATCCAACAGCACAATAAACTATTATATTGCTCTCAGACATGTTCCTGTGATTCTCTAATAGTTCCCACAGACTGCCTGCTCTTCTAGACATATACTTTCCATCAGATCTGTCTGTCAGCTCTGACAGAGCTTAAAGCCATTGACATCCTCATAAAATGCATAAAATGCAGATTTTCCATATTGCATAATCGACTGCCACCCACCATAAAACACATCTGCTGTCCCGGTGTCTGTCTCAGCTCATGTATAGTGGCATTCAGCAAATAAACCCTGAGTGAGAGATTTGCGGTGGCCTCCCAAGCTGTTAAACCCGCTGCCTGACTGCCGCTTGGTGAGCAAGTTGAAAATAGGGGAGAGCTCTCAATTTCATTCCTGAATATGTGGAGAAAACATTGTTAAATGATGATGCAATGATACAAATTTAGGTAAAAAGGTGGCTTACAGGAAGAAATAGGAAGGACCAGCTCCTTTTTTCTCAACTCTCTCTGAACCCAAGCAGAGCCTGAAATGAACTCTCAGTGAAATGCAATCTGTCTCCATGCAGCAACATCAGCAATGCTTAAACTCATTGAATATCCCATTAATGTGACATTTCCATTTTGTGTCTAGCACAACCGGGTCAGATGAGCAGTGATTAAAATTCCTTTCAGTAGATATCATATGTTTTAAGTAATGATTTGTTGTTGGTTAAATGCATGAAGACTAGAAGCCAATGTTTAATGATCTGCAAAAAGATAATATTTTGAATAAAGGAAACCATGTGGAATTATTCAAGCTATTTGTCTGCGTTTCCATTTAAAGCCCACGGATCAAATATACTCTCCAACTCCTGCTGCTTAAACTGATTTACTTCCCATGTGGATCTGCAGAATTCACATTGCAAAGGGTCTATCAGAATTGAAAAACAGATCTCCTAAGAGGTTAAGCCTTTTAGCCAAATATGCACTATATTTCTGTTAACTGTTTATCATATATGACTTGTCGCAGATGCTTTCATGTACTTTAGTAGTAGCTTTCAGTGACTTTAGTAGTTCTCCTTTTGTTTGATTAAAATGGTATTGTCATCAGTTCAGTCATAAACTACATTAGAGATCTCAGATGGTGCTGATTGACTGCCATTTTGAATCATAAAATGACAGATAATTAAATCAGTAATATAATTCTTTCACATCTATTTCTCACTTTTTCTTAGTAGATCTGCTCCAGTGTGTAACTGTGCTCGCAGGCATTGAATCATGCATGGATTCCCCAGGTGCTGGTGTAAACAAAAAACCACTAGCCAAAGTTTTCATTACTGTATTGAATAAATCCATTATGGGCCAACATGTATTTGTTTCCCAAAATATACAAAAGATCAGAATATTGATTATAAAAAAACAAACATAATGTCAGCAGAAGAAAACATGCACCATCATGGCAGGGTTTTTTACCATTATTTTTTTGTCAATAAATTCCTGTGTGAAAAAAAGATGTCATAAAAGTGGAAAAAAAAGATTATCTGTCCAGCACCACACAGTCTGTAGAGCACATGTTACTGTATGATATGTTGCAAAATCATTGGTGATGTTGGGCTGTCAGTGTAAACTCTGAGCGGATCAAGGCGAGCTCTCAGTGGTGGCGTCGACTGTGTGGCCCGCCTGCTTGGTAAAGCTTTGGATGCCCTACAGCAGAGTCAAACAACAGCTAGCAGGCTGACTACCACCAGAAGGCTTTTACTGTGTGACCTGTCCTTGTTTAGAAAAGACTGTGTCCATCCTCAATTTAAAGTGGTACTGAAACATTTCCTACCACTGGAGGATAAGGGGTATTTAGTGGGTTAATAAACAATGAGTGTGATATTAACTCCAGGTGGAAAGTCTCCACAACCACTGGTCCTTCCACACACCCCCAGCTGTAGAAAGGTTACAGACAAGTAGGAAAAAATTACAGCATAAGCTAGCAGGTTACAGTATCTACTGTATTTGGGTTTGTACATCCTTCTATATCTGCCTCCATCTTTCTGAGTTTGAGGCCTGAATTCCTCACTTTCCTCCATCTCTTTCCACCTGCTTGTTTACTTCCATATGTTCCTCTCAACAGTTGAAATATTTCACAGATACTATGAATGTACGTATGCAGACTTCCCACCTCATTCCTGGAAGATGTCCCACTTTGCCACACTGTGCCAAGCTGTCATGCAGTAAATAAGTCGATATTGTAATTTTATCCAGGTAGTATTTAATCGAAACATTTAAGGCTGTTGGCAAATGTTGACAAAAAAATAAATAAAAAATCAAGGTTGGATTCTGCAAACACAACCATTCTTTTAACATGTGATATAATGCTGGTAAACTGTTGGAAAAACACTTGGTTTGTGCCAAAATGTGGACATAAACAGTATACACATCGGGAAATATAAATATCTAAAGACAAAGTGTACATAGCCATGTAGTAATAAACATGTGACCATTTATTCATAATGATTTGAAGTCTAATTCTATACACAACTATAACACAGAAACCAGTGTTTTATATTCATATATGAAACACTCAAATCCAAAAAAGAGGTGTAACTTATTTTTCCAGTGCAGTAAATAAATGCTGCATTGATTTGGGGTCATAAGGTCACATGATGGAAAGAGTATCTATATAAAATAGAATATCCAATAAAAGTTGTGTCCTATTTGGATTTTTAGCCAATATTTCAGATGACACATAAACTATTGAACATATACATGTAAGCCTTTTATAATCATAAATCCATACATGACAAAAACGATCCCCACTTTCGAAGATATCACCTTTGTATTTTGAGAAATGTTTAGCTATTTTTATTTGACATTTACACTTTATAGACCAAATGTTAAATTCAAAAATCTTATGACAAGTTAATCAATAAAGAAATATTCATCAGTTGCATGTCAACTCTCTTTGGGTGTGAGCTTACATACTGTTCACACACAGGTAGTTTCTGCCTCTTCTGATCAGGGATCCAGACAGCTTTACTCCCAGGTCCAGCCGTGTTCCTCTGCTCTGAAGAAACCATCACACATCTCAGACCAGATGTGTTGAGCGCAGTGTCAGTCCTCCCACTGATCCAAGCTACAGATGAACCAAAGTTTCCACTGTTTCGCTATTTTAGGAAGCAGTAACAATCGTACAGGGAATAAGATGGTTTTCCATGGTGACCTCCCGGTTAGGGTTCAGCAAGAGAGGACAAAAGGTCACTACCCACTGTCAGTGGGACCAATGAAAGGGAGCCTCAAAACCTTATTAAATGAACATCCCGGAGTGCAAAGAAAATCCCCGATAGGGTTACTTCAATTCTAAAAAGTAAAGTGTGCAATGATAATGTAAACATCTAATAAGCCTACCATGTAAAGTACATATGACGTATTTTTGTAGATTATTGGATTAATCTCATTGTGTTTCCTCTTTGACAGGATCTCACAATAAAATGTGAGTCTCGTCGTCCTCCAACACTCTGGGTGATCTCTCAGACATTCCTTCCTGTTTGTTGTCAGGGTGCCAAGCAGGACAGCTCCTCTATATAAGACCCTCCTCTTCCAAGTCTGAGCCAGAACGACAAAGAGAACACAACCTTCTGCGACAGCACAGCCAGAGAAGATTCAACCCTGAACCAAAGGACGCAATTCCTCTTCATTAACGACAACTTAACACTTATTAGACTGCAGATATTTTTGAACCTGCTCTACTCACCAAGAAGATGACCAATCTGTCCGAGAAAGTTATTTTTATCTTCCTAACTGCACAGGTAGGCATTGCAGCAGTTACTGAGTGAATTTATCTAGATAGCATTTTATACATGAGAAGATACACTTGATATGAAGAGGTTTGAAATAATGAAAATATTTGATATACAAAATAGTTTAACTGTGTAAACTTGATCATCTTTCACACAATCATTTCTGTATTAGAAGATATTAAGACAATGTTATTTCTGTAAAAAAAAAAAATTGCCATCTAGTGCAAATTTTCTAAAGCGATCAATGGGAAAAATGTTGGTTTAGCAACAGTTCAATTAAGTGAGTCACTGAGAAAGCAACTGACATTAAGTGTATTATAGTCATGCTGTGCTTTTCTGCAAATGCTACCATTTTTTACAAGATTTTTAAAATCAATACCCAACAAAATGTTTAATAAAAAAAATAGGATGGCAAATGTTTAGTTTTGCTAAAGAAATATTTGTGTATGTAATATTTAATGCTAATTGTCAAGAGCAAGTCATTTTGGTTTAATAAGAAAAAACAACTTTCAACACCATGTAAAACACTCACACATTCATTTTCTTTCCCATCAAGGTGTTCACACTGGTCCGGTCCCAGACCTGTCCTCGAAGGTGCCAGTGCCCTAAGGAGCCCCCCATGTGTCCCCCCGGAGTGCCTTTGATCCTGGATGATTGCGTCTGCTGCCTGGTGTGTGCCCGTCAGAAAGGGCAGGTCTGCTCTGAAATGAATCCCTGTGACACACGCAAAGGTCTGCAGTGTGACTACAGCGTCGACGTCCACAAGAGGACTGGTGCCTGTGCTGGTGAGTGAGCAATTACATTCCCTCACATTGAATGCAGGATGTCCACTATACAGTGCTATCTAAGTAATAATGTGGTTCCTGACTTTTGCCTATTGTGTCTCTTTTCCCCAGCTAATAAGGGAGATGTGTGTGTTTTGGATGGTTCTGTCTATCAGAGCGGCCAGAGCTTCTTCCCCAGCTGTAAATACCAGTGTTTTTGCCGTGATGGGCAGATCGCCTGTGTGCCACGCTGCAATTTGGACGTGATGTTGCCCGGGCCAGACTGCCCGATGCCACGCCGGGTCCAGGTGCCTGGAGAGTGCTGCGAGAAGTGGGTGTGCGAGCCCCAGAATGAGGCCAGTGCACTGGGCGGCTTTGCCATGGCCGGTGAGTAAACTGTAGCGTGAGATGGGATGAGACTGAGCAAACAGACTGTATGTACAGATAGATGCATTCAGTCCCCTATTTCTTTCTAGACGTTAATGTCACTGCAGTGTGAGACAAAAAGTTGAAAGGTTATGTACATTTGTCTGACCTGATCATGGTAAGGGAGCAGGAACCAACCAAGGAAGGAAAGAGAAAAACAAGTGAGTGCTGAGAAAGGAAGCAGAAACACAGAGGAAAGAGACAGTGTTGTTTCTACAGTCTGGAATGTGAAGCAGAAATGCTATAGGCTACCTCACCTGCAGTCAGTTGAATGCAATCAAGGATCTATAAGTGTTGCATATTCTTTGATTTGTTACTGGTTGCTTAGAGCATTCAACCATGCAAACTTTTACTTTATGAATTTCCTATAACAGATAAGATTATGTGGTGATTTCTTTCTCCAACTCACCGTCCACCGTGTGTCCCCTCAGCCTTTCGTCAGGAAGACACAGTAAGCTTTGATGGTTTTGACCCCAGCCTGAACTGCATTGAGCAGACCACAGATTGGGGTGCTTGCTCTCAAACCTGCGGCATGGGAGTGTCCACCAGGGTCACCAATAAGAACAGTCGGTGTGAGATGGTGAAGCAGAGCCAGCTGTGTATGATCAGACCATGTGACGACCAGCAGGACCAGACCCAGCTGACACATCTTGCACCAAAGGTATTTTTGGTTCTTTAATGTTCTAATTTTGCTTTATATCAGACGCCAGTAGAAGGAGATTTTTGTTTAGACTCACCTCTTACTTATTCTCCCTGCAGAGAGGCAGTAAGTGTCAGAGGATGGTGAGGAGCGACAAAGCTGTTCACCTCTCCTATAAGAACTGCACCAGTGTCCAGGCCTACAAGCCTCGCTACTGTGGCACCTGCACAGACAGCCGCTGTTGCACCCCCCACAGAACCAAGACCGCCCTGGTGGAGTTCCGGTGTGCCAACCGTAAAACCAGTAGGAGACCAGTCATGGTGATCCTGACCTGTGCTTGCCATACCCACTGCCCCCGAGACAATGCTGTGTGGCAGCCAACAGAGCTGGGATACAGCGGTTATAGGTCATAAAGTCCCTCTTGAACAATATTCTGTTTAAAACATGAGTTGTGTTAACTCTAAATGTTAGATTAAAACAAAACTTTCTGCGAAATATCCAGAAAATATGATTTTATCTGCTCATTATGGTCATGATCATATTTCCTGTTTTGTGGTGAGAGCTCAAGATCTCTGATCCTGAAGAAAGGATTGAGTTGTGTAACATATTGTGGACAAATGAGTTTTATCTTCAGTATTGTAGGCTAAAATCAAAGCACTTAACGCTTGTGATGAAATGATTCTCTCCATAGATCAGGGCGAGTACTACCAACCATAGACAAAAGACTACGGTTGGATTTGAATAGTTTTAGGCGCACTTACTTACTTAGAGGGGACAGCCTCTATTCGAGAGGTAAGATAGTTTGAAGTTCTTCAGTTACAAGGTAGTGCAGACGTGCGGGAGTGTCATGACTGTTTGACTGAGAGTCAGGTTGGCCAATCAGGAAACACTTTTTTTTACAAAGAGCCTGAAACCATAATGGGTTTTGTTCAGCCTAAATTGGGGGGAACTTCCGCAATGTAGGATAGCAAGTTTTCACAATAAATAAAAAAAAACCTACTGTACTGCGACACTTTGACACCTTCATCTGAAATAAATCTATAGTATAATTACTTGTATCCCATTACTTTTACATAGAAAGAAAGAAAAGGAGGAAACAAAGGATTTTAAAGTAAGCTGTTAACCTTTTACGGGCACTGCCATGGACATCTTTCAACTATGGGACACATTTTTTGAATAACTTGACTGTGTGCTTTTACTTAGTCCACACCAAGGGTTCAACTTATGAAAGAGAGGTCAGTGCAGTGACTTTGTGTCATTTTTAACATTTGCCTGAAATCTTACCCCATTGGTAATGGTAATGGTCTATACTCAGTAAATGCAAAAGTATGTTATTTAGGTTAATAACAGAATTGTTTTTTTTTGTTAAAAGTAGTACACATAAACAAGACCTGCTTTTTTTGACGACAAAAGTTGTGTAAATACTTGCTGTATAGCTTGTTTGACTGAGTGTGTATCAAATACACAGCTTTAATGAGTAATAATGTAAACATGAATTGTATATATTGGAACGTGGTATTGTTTTGATTTCTACTTGAATAATGCTTCATACTGCTTGTTGCTGATACTGTCTGAATAATAATAATGCAAAACTCAACATTTGAAAATAAATGTGTATTTTTGTATCTATTTTTCATTATGTTTTTTTATATTCAACAGTATAAATCGTTCTTTTGTTGATGCAATTAATTTGGCTATACATTAGATGGTGATTTGTGTTCAAATGAGTAGACTGAATTAGTTGGATTAGGTAAATAACCACTTGAGATTTTAAAAGGGTATAATTGAAGAAACCAGGGAAACATTCATTAGAAATGAATAGGACTCACATAAATAAATAAATGGGAATGTAGTGTTTATGTATAAATGTTCTCCCACTACTTGCGTCTCATGGGGTTTGATGTGTGGCCTATTATTGCCTTTAGAATAAACATTTTTAACTTTTCAATGATACGAAATGGTTATTTATTTTGGTTTTAGGTTGGTAAAATCTATATAATGTAAGTGTCAACCAACGCTAACAATACGGCAGCTCTACATTTATCAACACTGGAGATGTACCACACAGAGAGCACAGCCTTTAAGGCCAACTCCATAAGTAAAACAAATAATGAATGTACTGTATCTACCCAATGATTTGGATACACTCCAAAATGTTATATGTTCTTCCTTAGAGTATGCTTCAACCTTACACAAGTTTGATTACATTTTGGTCGGTAGTTTTCATTTCTGGTGACAAACAGACAAACCAAACTTAAAACATGAACTACTTGATAGAGGAGATAACATAAAAGATCAACTGAAATCAATCAAATATAGATTTCCCTTCTCTCATATCTTATATTCATTTTTGGGGAAATAAATTCACATCTTGAAAGAGTTTCCATACATATGCATCTGGTGTAATCCTCTTCCTCTTAATCCTCTTTGAACAATTCAGGATGTTCATGTCATCACATGGGATCCAGAAGCTTCCAAACCCTGAGCCCCACTGACGGTGGGTGGTGACCCTTTGACCTCACTCCCTGAACCCTGGAAGGTCACAGTGGAAATCCCTGTTATCCCCTGTGAGATTGCTACTGCTTCCTAAAATAGCTCCTCATTGGAAACTTTAGCTGAGCTTGAAACAACGTGGGACTGACACTGTGGTCGGTACATCTGGCTGGAGCTATGTTATGGTTTCTCCTCGAGTTGGTAATGTTGGTTATGTCTGGGATTTTAAGTTTATGCTTGTGTTGCATTCTCTTTAAATACAGTATTCAAAGTGTAAAGAGCAGGCTCAACAATGGATAGCTAAAAGGATAGATCATTGTTTAACTTTCTGTTTTTATTGGGGAATGGTCGTATTTGTCTGTCATCCATAAAACTGTTAACACTAAAAACAACAAAGATTTTACCCCATTCTGTGTTCAAGCAATAACTAAGAAATACAGATAAACAGATCAGACCACCTCATTTCAATAACATCTTGAGTTTAATAGCCCTAAATTCCTTTCCTTTCTTCCCATTCCAGTACTGCTCAGATTTTCCCTCTATCTGGCTGAACCGTGTGAGTACAACATCATGTCAGTGAGGGAATGGTTTAGCATGGATGTTGTCAGTCCAACTACTATAATCATTTTATAATCCATTCTCCTTATTGACAGGGACAAAACCTATCGTTCCAGTACATGGTGGACCTACTCTATTAAAGTCTGCTGATAGTCTGTTTTTTGTAGATTTAGAGATTTAACAACACATCTTTGTAGCAGCCATTCTGGCAGAATCCCAATTTTCCCTCATGTGACCAATTTATAAATACATATACAGTTAGTAGATTCATTAACAAGGAGATAATTAAAGCCCCATTAGACTTTTATTATTCCAACATTTATTATGTTGACCACTCCTATGGATAATTTTGGCATGCTAATAACTTCACAGTGTACCACGCTTACCTTCCCTCGGATTTGACCCTGAAATACATTATTTTAAAGCAATACAATACATAAATGTTCACCACTGATGTCTGATTTCATTTCATGCAAAAACACACGTAAGACTTATTTAGATGCTGACATGCAATCACCTAACACTACGTCGGCTGATGCTATGTATAATTTTAGAATGTGGGAATACAGTAAAGTTTCTATGGCTAATTGATCAAAAATGTCACACAATATGTGCCCACCTTAGGAAGCTTTTTATGCAAAATAATTACCGAATATAAAACTAGACAAGAGTCGTCAGTCATTAGCCCTGTGAGGCTGCACCTAGCTTTACTTTGAGCTCTATGTTGCGGGTGGAGCCCTTTGTCCTCTGAAATAATCAGGCTTTTTGTTAGCATGTCAGATTTCCATTGTTTTATGTCTGCAAATGTGGCTTTTTTAAGATTCCCTAACTGGTTAGTATTGGGTAAGAGAATGGAATTGGTTGGAGAGTTGGGTCTCGCCACCTGTTCAGCCATCCGCCATTACCGGAATTTTCTTTATTTATTTAGTTGGTAGGGACAGTGCTCATTGATTAACAGACAAATTGCTGTAAATAAGCCAGAGTTAGCTGCTATGCTAATTTCCATCTGTTGTCCCTAGCCAGATCTTAAAAGGCACCCTAAGATATAAAAATACATAAAATGATAACAAATAAAACAATAATTAAAAAGATATAAACACACCCTCAAACAGACACAGACAATGCACGCCTCTCACTACACCCTCCACATAAAAATGACAGTATACAGTAGGTTACAGTATGAATAAAGAAAGGATGGAAAGAGAAGAATAACATTACATGGCTTTAAGCATTTGGTATGTGGTTACAGATATGATGTTCCCTAATCCAAAATTTGAGTTTGCTTTTGAAAGTTGTAAGGCTGTTACACTCCCTTAATTCATCGTCCCCTCTGGCGGTTGATCTGGTTACTCTATTGACACTATCTTTCTGTTTTATGAATTGGTGCAGTAGGGGTGGAGCAAGCCCATGAAGTATCTTAAAGATAAGACAAGCACCAGAGAATTGTATAAAGTTTTCAAAGTTAAACAAAGTATGCTTTTTCACTATAAGACAATGGTGATAACTATTTAACTTACGGTCCAGTGTTTTTAGTGCTTGCTTATAGAGAGATTCAATTGGTTGCAAAGTTGTTTTATTAGCTTGCGACCAGCTAGTTAAGCAGTAAGAAAAGTGAGAGAAGAGCATTGCAGCCTTCATTGGCAGGTATGGTCTTAGGTGCCTAAAATTTGCAAGGTTAAATTTGACAGTATTGGCCACCTTTTTTGTATGCTTTTGAAATGAGAGTTGTGAGTCTAGGATGATTCCTAAATATTTGAAGTCAGGCACCACTCTGGCCTTCTCTTGTTTAACTAGGACAGCAGGGGTATGAGACACAGTAGATTGTTTTGAAAAATACATACAAACAGTTTTGCTTATGTTCAGGCGTAAGCATGAATTGGTTAGCCAGTTGGATACATGGCCCATGGCTTCAGTCAGTTGGTGTGCAGCTTGTTGTTTATTTTTAGCATGCACATAGAGGACAGTGTCATCTGCATACATTTGTATGTGCACTGATGGACAGACTGTGGGCAGGTCATTGATGTATAGACTGAACAAAAGAGGGCCCAGTATAGATCCTTAAGGGACACCTATTTTACAGCTTAGGTATGTAGACCGAGTGTTATTTATGCATGTACTTTGCTTTCTGTCAGTTAAATATGATTTCATCCACTTGATGGTATCCCCAGAGAAATTAAAGTAAGAACGTTTTGACAAAAGAACTTCATGATTGACAGTGTCAAAGGCCTTCTTTAAGTCTAAAAATAATGCACCCACAATGCCCCCTTTATCTAGTTTCATTTTTATATTCTCAATGAGAAAGCAGTTGGCTGTTTCTGTGGAGTGGTTACTTCGAAAGCCAAACTGCATTGGGTGCAGTGGTGTTTGGCCTTTGTTAAGATGAGGTAGGATACTAATGGGTCTGTAGTTCTCCACCAGTGTTTGATCTCCAGCCTTGAAGATGGGGGTTACCACAGCTGTCTTCCAGGAACTGGGGAAATGCCTTGTGTTATTGATAAGTTAATTAAGTGGGTGATATGCTGAATTAATGGCTGTATATGAATTTTAAAAAATGTTGAATCAAGGCCATAAGCATCTTTAGCTTTTGAATTTCTTAAGGAGTTTATGGTGTTCTCCACCTCTAGTGCACTGTTTTCTGCAATTCTAAAAATTGGTTTATCATTATCAATAGGAATGCTCACTATGTTACTAATGTTACAATTCTGTGCCAATTACTCAACGGATTGGATAAAAAAAATGTTTAAATTGCTAGCTATACTGTCATCTTCTATGGTTATGATTCCATTCAATTTGAGTTCAAGTGCCTTTACGCAATGTTGAGTGTCTTTTCCAATTAATTTATTGAGATTCTTCCTGATAATTTCCCATTTCCCTTTGCATCATCAAGTACTTTCATATAGAAACCAGCTTTGGCTTTCTTTATGTTTCTTACTACTCTATTTCGGAAAGATGTATAGTTATACCAGTCACTTTTAAGACCCGACTCACGAGCAGTCTTTAGTGAGGAATCTCGGTCTTTCATTTGATCCAGAGAACCTCATTTAGCCAAGGTAGAGTATATTTTTGTCTTGGTCTGTGTGGCATTCGTCTACTATAGGAGGATATTATATTACTAACAGTGATTAAGAAAAGGTTGGAGCTATTTTCTATGTCCTCAATGGACAAAAGATCAGTCCAGTTGATATCTTTTAGAGCAGATTTAAACATGTCCATATCCTTGAGCTCAATATTATAATATTTTAAGCATGCAAGCATGTGCATAATGACTGTGCCAGGATATTGAGATATTAAGAAAATACAGAGAAACTAATTAGCACTTAAAGTGTAGTAGTCCAGATAAAATAGCAGTTCTGTCTATATTGACATGTTTCATCTTAATTAAATGGGGTGAGTATGTATAAAGAATAAGTAGATTGTTCCCTCTAGTGGTGAACGTGAATAAAGTCACCATCTTTACTACAGGGATAATACATGTGAAGTCAGGCTCCATTCAACACTTTAGACAGCACTGATACTGAAAAGCTATAAATGATTTATATTTATTTAACTTTTTTTTCTTATTTTTGATTTCAAGTAACAATACCAGTATGTGTTATGTGTACACATATTAAAAACTGACACTTTAACACCAAATGACAAAACAAGCATTACAAATATTTTATTAAAACTTCATTGTCATTTACAAAATCACTGAATACAAACCTTTTTTTACCTTTGAATATGTGAAAGATGAGTTTGTGACTGGAGGGAGATGCTGGTTGTAACCCTTCATAACATTCTAGCAGAAACATTTTATCTTTATCCAATGTCATGATTTGGTAACATACAAAAAATCAAAACAGCTGCAAAGAAAAAGAAAATACAAAGGAAATTCTTGTTATGTGGATTTTGTGACCATTCGTTAATCCTCTCAACCTGCTGTTGCAGCCTCTGTACCCAGTTCTCACTTGATGTATGACTGCAGAATAGATAAATCCTCTCATGGAAATTGCAGTTGGAAAAAGTGAGAGGTTCCAACATCATAGGGTCTGCTGGACAGAAGGTCACCAATCCTTGGTCATAGTCTACATACACAATAACTTTCCTATGTATTGTCATCCAGAAGACGTGGACTGGTACTCCCTGTAGAGTATTATAGTTGGTCGGATATCCCGCCCTTATGACCCAGTTTCCATCCTTTGGGTTAGGTATGAATACCTTTATCCCTTGCATCGACTCTCCCTCCACCGCTGGATCCACGCTGGAGCTCCATTCAGCCTGAACCTCATGGTAGCATCTCCATTCTGGAAGGACCCTGTTCAGAAAAACTCTGCCAAAACTGTTTACTTGGTGGTCTTGAATCCACCACATCTGAGGATCTTGCACGTTATGTATCACTGCAGTGTTTGTCATAGCCTTAGCTTTGCCTTTACTCTGGTTGTTCTTGTTGTTCTGAGCTCTCTTTCCACGCTTGTGCTTCTTTTCCTGCACTTCCACCTTCTTCTTCCTCCGTATCTGAGCCCTCTTGTCTACATATGCTTCCTCTAAACGGACTGTATCGTGAGCGCTGTGTTCTGTACAGAGGACACAGATACATGTCTGGTCATTCCTGCAGAAGCGCTCAAGCATCCTGTTGTGTATTTTGCATATTTGGTCCTCCAAGTTATGCACAGGATTAGTCAGTTTGTGCCTCTTTAAAGCTGCAACTCTAAAATGAGGCTCTAGGTGTGTCTCGCAAAAAGATGTCAAGCACACCAAACAGGTTTTAGAGGCTTTGGACTGATTGTCATCAGGGCAGCAGTCACATGGCACCTCTCCTGGCTTCACAGGGCAATCACGGTCAGCTTTTGCTTGAAGTTCCTTGAAATGTTCCACGACCTCCCTGAATCCAGTGTTGACACGAAGTTTGAGACCTTTGGTGTACTTCTCGTTGCACAGTGGACACTTACACAGCTCTTTGCCCTCCCAATGCCTGGTGAGACAGGCCTTGCAGAAGTTGTGTCCACATGGAATAGTGATAGGCTCTGCAAAAACATCCAGACAGATGGAGCACTGGAACTGATCCTCAGTAAGGAATTTGCAGGCCGTGGCCATATCTAATGGAGAGGAGACAAATTCAAGTTAAGAAACACCCTTAGTTTTGACACCTAAGTTGAACTGCTGTGAACCATTTAAGGAGCAACAGGTGCAAAGTTCCCTATTGATAGCAAAGAATACTCAGAAAAGGATTAAGTACATGAAAAGAGCAGTTATACTTCACCTTTTTGCAAGATCTGCTCTGCTGTCTGTCTTTGGACTAGCTGAACTGTGTTTACCAGTTGTTAAGTTTCATTTCTCTATAAATGATGCAATGGTGCTCCTCCTCCTCTGACTCTATTACTCCACCTATCTGCTCTTCATACATGACATTAACCCCTTAATGGCATGACATGAGATGTGATTTCTTTTTTTTGCTTTACTTTTGCTTATTAAGCTCTTAAGAAACACTTTATAACTACCTCATCGTCCCACGTCAGTCTCTTGTGGGTCACAGGGTGACCACAGTGATTACACTTAACCAACACAATAACAACTCAAATCCCAATGATCACTGATGGTTAACTCAAACACTTAAAATTGTTTTTTTTTACTGTGGATCAAGTCAGCTGGTGAGAAATAGTTTGGAAAAATTCAACTTTTCAAGGGTTAACTTGAAAAGAGTTATAATTCCTGGCCACTGAATTCACATGATTCATTACACAGATATTCTCTCTTCAGTGAAACTGTTGTTCAATTTCTGAAGAAAAGTAACTAACTCTGAATCTCACTTCATAAATCAATAACTTAATCTGATTACTTTTGTGACTATGTTGCATTAACCGAAAAAGGATATATTCTAAGATTATACTTACTTTAACAGGAATGTGTCATGTTTGTGTTATAGTTACAATGGTAAAATTGTATAATGTGAAACCCCTATAGGTTGTAAACTAATAGAGAAGTATACAAAATAACAAAAGATGATCATCATCTCTCCTGCCCTTAACTAGCAGCTTTTCTGTTTAAAGAGCATTTCCTGTGCCCTGATGTTTTCTTCAAGGCCTGTCTTTACTTAATGTGCATACTGTCTCTAACGTCAGGAAAGCAGTGACCGAAACCTCACTATACTCATAGTTTTTTTTCAGAAAAAGGACGTTTTACGATGCCAGCAGCAGCAGCAGCATGACCCGGTCGCTGCCAAGCCTGCAGAGTCCTGAAGTCCTACTGTGAGATTCAAATCTATACATGTAAAACAGGAAGTGTTGTGAGTCATTCCTCTTTGCCTGATGATATAACTATTGTAATGTCTCATGTTCATTCCACCAAAACATTGTGTGTTGTCATTTGTGAATTGCTTTATTTACAGTAGCTTTAACAATAAAAAAAGCTATGGCTTGTTTTCACTGATATAATTAATCTTCAGTGTAATAGCTTTGTGTATTTTAGTAATGTTGTTCAGCCAGTAAAGAATGTGGAATTCATAATGAAACTGCCTTCCATGCAAGTAGCTCTTTGATTCAAGGCTCACTATGAAAAAATAAGAGGTGGTTGAGTACATATTCTCAAGTATAGTGTACTTGAGTACAATTTCAATGTATATATAAATATAAAAGAGGGTGAGAGGAGAGAGTAAGGAATTAATGGGGTGAAAACTGCAAACAAGTTAACATCACCTTAAACAATGCAGAAATAATACTGATGTCTCCTGTATAGGTTGCAGTGCTATTGAGCAAATCACTCTACCATTTGAATTGTTCCAGCAAGCCAATTAATAGACCGACAGTACAAACCCCCATGTGTGATTCTGAATTTGTGTGTAAGCATGACTCTCTGCAGCTGCTCCCTGTTGTATTGAAATAATCAAGAGTGTAGTCTAGCACTGCCTGAGGAATAAAAAAAGGTTCATTAACAATCCTTTAAATACCATCACCTTTAATGAGATTTGCATTCTTTGTTTGTTTGTTTGTTTGCTTTGAAGGTCATTACCACAACAAAGAACGTACATGTTATCCTACAGCTAATTTCCATATAAAAGTAAAAATCAATTGTAGTTCCTACACCTCATTAAGCCAGAGTATTCTTATGTTTCAGACTCTTTCTCAAAATAAATCCTCTGTTGGTGCAGCTCAGTAGCAAAGATACATTGTAGTATAAAGGGTGGGCAATAAAGAAGCGTATTTACATGTTTGCATTTTAAATATGTACAAATTAATAAAATATTTGAATAATTGCACACATGCATCCTTAAGAATAGAAACTATGAGTCCTTTTACTTTAGAGAACATATCAAGAAGCTTTGCTGTACATCATTTATTTTTTAACACAGCCTATTAACTCCAAATAAATGTGTTTACCTAAGCATCTTGATAAATAAAATAAAAACTGTTTATGAGAAACTATAATGCTTTATAATATCTTGTAAAGTGTGTCAAATCTCAAGACATATGTGGGCTATGGTTGCATAGTAAAATAGAATTATCTTTTACTGTATGCACCAGGAGAAGATATTGGTCTTTGCATGACAAATAAAACAATACTCACAGCAAAATGACTCAAATAATAAAAGTGACACAAATGACTGATCCTCATTAACGCAGAAATATGTGCAAAAATAAATACAACTAAATTAAAATCTCAGAGCCTTTATATATTTTAATGTGGTTGTCATTATTGTGATTGCACTTGTTACAAATGATCCTGTGTATCTTCCTTTAAATGTGACTGTTGTCCCAGGACAGTTTCACCCTCACAGGCATTTCAAGTGCCACCAGTAGGTGTCGTAGGTACATTGATAATAGGTCAATGTGACACGGTTTGTTACTAAAAGCATCCAACTATCATGCCCCCCCATAGCAGCATCATCTGTAACTTTTGTCTCCATCTCCTATAAACCTGTCAGTCACTCACAGATCTTGATCCAGGGTCATCGTCACATAGCGTCAACAGGCATTGTAGTGATAACCCTGGTTGGACTCTCACGGTAGGAGTTACCTAATTTGTACTCTCACAATCCTACAAGATTGACAGTGCATGCGGGTGTCCTTCGTGTGGCATTAACAATAATAATTTAAAATGTGGAGTTGGAAAGCAAATTATCAGGGGGCGGTCTCTCCTTGACAGATCTTCCAAACAAAACGCTATTTTTCAATTTTTTCTTTGAAACATCATAACAGGCACAGGCGCATATTCCTTTACGCACGTAACCGGTCTCACGTCTGCAACGTGAACGCGCTCAGCAAAGTGGGTCTCACTGGGAATTGTAAGACTGGATAGGCTACTCAGTTTATATTCATATTTTAGATTTGTTGATTTATTTAAAGATTTTTAAAAAATATATATAAGCTTTCATAATGGAAATGTCATACTGTTACTTGTTCAGCTACATCACTCACCGGCTCAGGTTTTATTCACGAAATAGACGTTCATTTCTATTTAAAAGTCGGTATACATACCCTATGTATAACTCTCAAGTATGTACTTGTTGTTAACCTTATAAGCGTACAAATGTGAAATTAATGCTTTTTGTGAATTTGTAGTATTCGTGTTCAACAACTGTCAAGTCTCAAATGTTGTAGGGAAATTACTAACACATTTTGTGCATGCAGGGTCTGGAGACGGGATCGGCTGACTGCGGGGGGAGCAAACTCCACCCAGCTGATAGGATCTTTAGCAGGCGGAGCGGCAGGCAGCTTGCTCCGAAAGGGCTCGGGCTGGTTGGTCGGAACTCCTAACAAGTCCCGCAGAAAACTTCAGAGGGGCAAAGTCCACGCTGGGTGTGAGGGAGACAGAGTCGAAGTTAATGTGTGAGAGCGTGCTTGGGACCAAATCACATGTCATTTTAAAGAAATGCTCCAAAGATGGCGGTGGTAATAGCGACGGGAGTTTCAGGTGCCTCCGGAGTGCAAAAAAGTGGATTTGTTGAGGTTTTGGTACGGGAGCAGTGGCACAAAGTTTTGGTCAATTTGAACGAGGAAGCGCTTACGTTAAGCTGCGAGGAGGGCTGCGTTAACGACAACGGGGACGACAATGTTAATTCCAACGGTGTTACCAACGGATCATACCTGGACAACAATAACACCAACTCCAACAACGGCCCCCAAACTGTGCGCACTGCATTCACGGACCTCCCGGAGCGGGTGCCCGAGGCGATCGCTAACAGAAAGCGGTGCGTCAAGCTGACAAAGCAGGAGATAGGGGGACTTGGGATCAGCATCAAGGGCGGGAAGGAAAATAAAATGCCCATTCTCATCAGTAAGATATTCAAGGGGCTTGCAGCGGATCAGACCCAGGCTCTGTACGTGGGGGACGCCATCCTGTCCGTGAACGGCATGAATCTGCGGGACTCGACCCACGACGAGGCTGTGCAGGCGCTGAAACGGGCCGGGAAAGAGGTGACACTGGAAGGTAGGCAAGCTGAGACTATGAGTTGATGGCAGAAATAATGTAAAACACATACTTTATGTGAATCAGAGACAGTGCATTGGAATACAAACTTTTTTATACCTCATTCCCCAATTCATGTCATGCATTGCATTGGACTCCCACAAGATAAGGTCTTATTTTAGGAAGAACGATATGTGAGTGTGTGTACTGATGTTAG
The DNA here is from genome assembly GCF_036324505.1 of Eleginops maclovinus. Taxonomy (NCBI): domain Eukaryota; kingdom Metazoa; phylum Chordata; class Actinopteri; order Perciformes; family Eleginopidae; genus Eleginops; species Eleginops maclovinus. The sequence goes on along the minus strand of NC_086351.1, from coordinate 15,113,764 downwards.
TGAATGATTGTACAGCACACACACACAGATAATTTCAGCTTTTTCAGAGGTTATAATGGAGAACCAATATAGTGTCATTCAAAGATCCCTAAGGGAGCTCCTAAACATGCATTGGAACCTAGTCTTGCAGATAGGGGTCCTGTGAGATTTGTACATCCCTCATGTCTTACTATTTCCTCTACTGGTGTTGGACTGGTTCATGCATGTTTTCCAGCAGACCAGTCAGTGGTCCTCATGACAATTCTACCTTCCAGTTGATTGCAATCACTCAGTATCCCAGATGGAAATCACAAGAGGAACAGAATGGAAAGCAGCAGGGCTCTAAATGTTGAAGCATGGGAATTAAAACCTCTGCTGTAGTATGTTATTTATTTTCTATTAAAGAAATGAGGTGCTGGTTGGTAGCAAGAGTAAAGATAGCAGGTGGTTATGAGACCAGCCTTCATTATCCATATTTCATCTAATCAACATTTGTTTGTATTTTTCATTAACAATACCTCACTTTGTAGGCGGCAAACAATCTCCCACGATGGGAAATTAACGTTAAACTTTTATGTATGTATTTGATCATCAGCAGAACAGTGGGAACTACTTTATTAATTCTATACGACATTCCCACACACACACAAATACACTTGCTTTCAACTCAGTGACACAAACTTTGCAGCCAAGTTAGTTTTGTGAAGTTTTTAGCCAAAGTAAAGATAAAATGGGGATAATTGCAGGCACTGTCCACCCTGAGGCATGAACACAATGTTACCCTCTACACACACACACACACACACACACACACACACACACACACACACACACACACACACACACACACACACATATATATACATTGGTATGCAAAAGTTTGGGCACCCCTTAGGAAAACCACTGCATCAGTTTGTCACTTGCTGAGCTTTTGAAGCAGCAACTTCATTTTAACATATGTTATACCTTATGGTAACAGAAACATCTCAGTAGTGAAATAACTTTTATTGGTCAAACAGAAACATGTTTATGTGCATTCAAACAAAAATAGGCATGTGCATAAATTTGGGCACCCCTAAGAAATAATTCCATTAATATTTAGTATTGCCTCCTTTTGCTGCAATAACGGCCTGTAGACGCCTCCTGTAGCCACAGACAAGTCCCTTAAGCCTGGCAGGTGGTATTTTGGCCCATTCTTCCACACAAAACGTCTCCAGTTCAGTCAGGTTTCTTGGCCTCCGTGCATGGACAGCCTTCTTCAAATAAATCCATACATTTTCAATGATGTTAAGGTCTGGGGACTGGGATGGCCATTCCAGAACATTGTACCTGTGCTTCTGCATGAATTCCTTGGTGGATTTTGATCGGTGCTTAGGATCATTGTCCTGCTGAAAAATCCAACCCCGGCGTAGCTTCAACTTTGTGACTGACTCTAGAACATTCTTGTCAAGAATCTCCTGGTACTGTAAGGAATTCATGTGGCCCTCAACTTTAACAAGTTTTCCAGTACCTGTGCTAGCCACACAGCCCCATAACATGATAGATCCTCCACCAAATTTTACAGTGGGCAACAAGTTCTTTTCATTGAATGCAGTGTGTTTTTTTCGCCATGCATACCTGTTCATGTTATGACCAAATAACTCAATCTTGGTCTCATCTGACCACAGTATTTTGTTCCAAAATGCTTCTGGCTTGTCCAGATGTGCTTTTGCATACCTCATGCGACTCTTCTTGTGATTAACACTCAGGAAAGGCTTTTTGCACATCACCCTTCCAATGAGCTCTTCCTGGTGCAAAGTACGCTGGATTGTGGAACGGTGAACAACTACACCATCAGCAGCCAGATGTTGTTGTAGTTCTCTGGAGGTGGTCTGTGGCTTCTCTGTGACCATTTTCACCATCCTTCGCCTGTGCCTTTCCCCTATTTTTGTCGGCCTACCACATCTTTCCTTCACACGGACTGTTCCTGTGGCCTTCCATTTCACAACTACGTTTCTGACTGTGGAGACAGACAGTTTAAACCTGTCAGATAATTTTTTGTACCCTTCTCCTAATTTATAATGTTGGATTATCTTAGCTTTCAGGTCAGTGGAGAGTTGTTTTGAGGTCCCCATCTTGCCACTCCCTAAGAAAGAACCTAGGCCAGGCACAGCCAGCTATTACCTATGTTAAATAGCCTTTTTCATGATTGGTTCCACCTGTCTTTGTAATTGAAGGTCTAATGAGCTAATCAAAGCAATTTTGTGCAGCAACCTGTCAGCTATAAATCCGTACAGGTGTTGAAATGAATGCTATTTATAAGGGTGCCCAAACTTTTGCACATCCCATTTTTTGCATTTTATTTTATTATAATAAAACTATGTAATGCTACCCTAAGAATTTTGGTCTGGAAAACACTAAAACGTCTACATCTTTGTAGGAAAACAAATGTTGTTGCTGTGATCTTCTATTATAAAGGAAAAGCAAATTGTCATGAAATCTCAGAGGGGTGCCCAAACTTTTGCATACCACTGTATATATATATATATATATATATATATATATATACACACACACACACACACACACACACACACACACACACACACACAGTACATACACTCAAGTATTCCAGCACAAAAATATAAAAGCATTCACACACTGGATAATGTTACACACAAGTGCCCAGCTCTAAGATTTGTATTCCTGTTCCTGTGTGCACTTTTGGACCCAAGATGGTAAGAACAAAGTGTCTCTTACACTCGCACACACACACATGCACACTATCACACTGACACACACAAGGATGGTGATGATTCTTCCCAGGGGGACATAAGGGGCTACACTGCAGAGGAAAAAGCAGATCCCAGCTGAAAACTTACTGAGATAAGACAGGAGGAGAGAGGGAAAGAAGCAGGCAAGAAGGAAGGAAGAGAGAGAGGGAGATGTGGAGGGGAGTAGGGGGTGAAATGTGAATTTAATGGGCAAAGTGCTGTGAGGGAAAGAGATAGAAAGAGACTGAACAGAAGGGGAGCTAACGATGGAGGCTAACAGTCTGATATTAAGATGACAGCCAGGGTTAACTTAAGGGTAACAAGGAGAAAACAGTTCACTACAACTGCAATTTAACACAGAGAATTTGCATTTGGCAAAGCAGTGAAGCATAGAGGAAGAATACAAATGACTTCAAAGTGTTTTCAAGTGGGATCTTAAGGGGGATAAAATGTGTTTAACTTGTAAGCCAACATGTTAACTCTAATTCCAAATTAAAAAACAACTACAAGTGGGAGATATATTCGATTCTATGCCTGAGTATAAAGCAGCTTTTAAGAGATTCTGAGAGAAGACTGTTGGATAGAAATGGTAGAAAAGGTATGAGAAGGAAACATCTAATTCAACTGTGAGATAGTAAGAGAGCTTGTGTGTGTGTGTTTGTGATTTTAATCATAGATTTGGCAAGCCATACTGGAAACTTGTTTTAAAAAATGAATCACAAATTCAGCTAGAATAGGCAGCAATTTCTCACTCCTTCAGGCTATGTTAGGCCAATAGATTGACCCAGTGGCCAAAAACTGAGGACCACAGTTCAGGCCCCAATGTCAGAGAGCATCCGCTTTGTTAAAGTGTCTCCTGAGACGCTGGCTCTCTGCAGGCTCTGTTCTGTTTCTCAGCATGCAGCCTGATAAGTCGAAAGTGAAATACCCTTTAGGGATCAATCAGTGTTCTTCTGCAGCTTTTCCAAAAAGCGCCAAGGAACTGCAGTCAGTGCTATTATGGAGGTCCAGTGGAAGATTGGTTGTTCACAAATATGCTATCAATTATTCATCATAGGTAAACAATAAATAATACACTCACAGGTTTGTACTTGCAATTTCAGAGTCACACTGGAGATTGCTAGGTAAACTAACAAGGTTTACCTGGAGCACTGCCTAATCCGGGCACCATTACTTGGTCAGTTTATATTGAAGGAGCAATCATGAATGTTATCAATAACACCTGTGCTTTTTGCTACTATGAAAACTCAAAATGAATGGGAAAAAGGCCTATGATACATGCTATTGGTAGGAGGTTGTATTACAAATAGACCACACAATCTGGTCCTAGAGCATAACAGCACCAGGCTGCACACCGTGCTGAAAAACAAAGTGCTTGCTGAACTGTAAAACAGTGTCTGAACCCCCTCTTCACACTTGTTTCCATTTTTAGAAATGTAAAGAGTTGCAGCCAATGTTTAAAGCATATTTTTGTTACAGACAATATGCCCAGCTTTTTTCCTTGTTGGCTACTTTCACAGCAGAAGTTTCGACCTGTCGATAATCGAAAACTGTCTTAAGTGAGACGTTCTCGTGGAGGAGAGCAAAAATGCAAAATTTGAACTTCTCTCTTAAAAGGACATGTAAAAAAGACCCAATGTTCTTAGTCAACATGTCCTGCCGTCACTTTATTTCTCTCCCAAAATGAATGCCCAATAGACAGCCTATGAGATGCCCTTGATGAAAACATCAGGAGCCCTTGCCCCTTTACCTGCCGGTGGTAATAACTTAATGAGTCCCCGGTGCAGAAATGAAGGAACGTAACTGGTGTCTGTAGTGGCTGTAAGACGCAGTCGCAAATAGATTCTCTTAATGTTCACAGCTGTCCCTGGTCTGTTCTTTAGCATTTCTCAATCCCCAATTTGCTCTTCCATGATTACTCTCCTCAACTTCTCGCCTTGCATTGTTTTTCATTATTGTTTTTGTTTGCAATGCTGATTGAAAATTCAGTCGAACCATGGGGGTGTTAAGTTTATCTTTTCCCTCAGAACAAAGAACAATTTTATGGGATAAAAAGAGATGAGAACACTTCCTTTGGAGAATTGCGTAACTCAATTCACTTTTGTATAATTAAAACTGGATGGTCTCGTATGTAAAGCTCTTTACACATTTTGATTACAGTCTGTTTAAGACCCAGAATGAGATGTAGATGATGTCTACCCCACACAAGGAGGGTCAGATTATGCATTTAGTATCATTCATTGAGTTGCGTGTAAGCTGAACAAAGCCTTAATGCCCATGGTTGACTTGCTGTAAATAGGTTAGAACTAACCTCAGAGTAGAACAGGTCAACTATAGCCAGAGGGATTGAAAATACTCAGCATATTATTTTTATTCAAGCTGTGAAAAAAGTATTCTGCAGTTTTCTTTAACAGTAGCCAAGGCTATCTTATGCAAACGCTAAAGCTGATAGAATTGACACTTACCATAAGCTATGCCCTGCTTTGTTCTTGTTGGCCCTGGCAATATGTCCACTCTTGCAATTTACAGCTTTACTGATGGTGGGTTTACCATTAAAATGTAACAATGTGTACATATTATTCAGACGCAAACAACAGTTTAATAAATTCCATATACCTTTTCTGTTGGGTTTTGGCTTTGGAAAGGCTAAGTAAAAAGACACAGTCCCCCAAACCTTTAACATTTCATAGTTTGCTCATATTTCCTATACCCCTCTCACATCTATGGTGGAGAAAACTAAATGATAGTTACACTAAGAGTACCCAATGTTGGGGGGAATTATTCAGCCTACTGTCAACTAGTGTCAACTACAGGACCCCATATATAAATAATTGAGATGGCTTTTTGTCAGAATGGATGAATATGATGGGGTATAGTGGGAGAAAACAATCCAGGCTGAAACTGGCAGTAGCTACACAAGTTAAATCTATTTCATTCAGCATAAGATTGCATTATTTGTAAGCATGAAGTCCAAAAAGACATTATTTGAAAGCAGAAGAAATGAAGAAAAAAAACCAATTAAGAACATCTACTACAATTTGGCTGACAGGAAATTAGTCAGTGTCCTGTAAACTCCCCTGTTGGGGTGATATCTAGATGGGTGTCTGAATGAGTGTGTATGTGCTGTTGTCAGCAGTGTGTGATGCAAACTGTGTGGTTAGGAGCTTGTGACGGTTTATGTGTAGTCTAGACTAATGCTACACTCAATACGTGTGTGTGTGTGTGTGTGTGTGTGTGTGTGTGTGTGTGTGTGTGTGTGTGTGTGTGTGTGTGTGTGTGTGTGTGTGTGTGTGTGTGTGTGTGTGTGTGTGTGTGTGTGTGTGTGTGTGTGTGTGTGTGTGTGTGTGTGTGTGTGTGTGTGTGTGTGTGTGTGTGTGTGTGTGGGGACAGATTAGGAAAGAGAGATTTGATGTGTCTACCAGCTGTCTTAAGTATTGTATGTCATTAGAGAATCTACCATCTCCATTGCTACTTTGGGATCTGACTCGAGCGGATGATGCTGATAATAATAACAACAGTGGCATTGCAGTAGTGATTGTTGTGGTGAAGGTAATACATTAAATGATTAATTCCGCTGCAAATGTTTGTACAGCCAAAACAAAAGATGAGTCAAGGGAGTTAAAACTCATCTGTTTTTTCCTGTCGGATGAAGACAAAAACGTCTTTCCCCTCCAGGTGTTAGCATTGTGTGACTTTTATGCTTAAAAAAAGATTTAAAAGGGTGATTAAAAGTGACCCATAAGAAGAATTCTGTTATGCAGTTTCACTGACTGTTTTAAAATAGATGAACATGTTCTGTAAAGCATCTGTTCTCACTTTTCTGTGTGTATGTATCCATTTATGGAAATAATGAAACGTGAAACGCACCACTCACTGGTTAAAAGATTGATGATAATAAAGTTTCCTCTCTTACATCACAGCGCAAATTACAATGAAAACAGTGGCAGGTTAACCACTTGAAATTCTTTTTGACTTTTAAACAATGTATCTCTGAGTGGGAAAACAGCTACACAGATGTAGCTGTGAACAAAACCCTACAAACATTTGTAGTTATGCTATACTTTTATAAAAGCATCTACTAAAAAGTATAATGTAACACAAGGTAATGCTTTACCGTACAAATAATACACTTAATAAATAATGCACAAAGCCTCTGCACTATTTGAGAAAATGGGATTTGAGTTGTTTCTCCTAGTAGAGAGATTATTTGACCATTAATATCCATGTTATTGTCTTCTGTAATGGAGATTTCACATATAATGTATAGAGTAAACATCAACTGTATTTCCATCTTTCTGTGTGCAGAATTCAGTCCAAATATGTATTAGGTCACCTTTACCATATCCCTTCTAAAATATTACGTGTTAGCAATAATTGCTAACATCTCTTCTTCTGCTTGTTTAAAAGTTCAGTGCTGGCTGAGAGTTAGTAATTGTTTGATATGAAGTTCAGAGTTCATTGTCAGCGACCACGCACATTTAACATTTCTTGGTCAAATTCCTACTATAAAAAGGGCCTCCACCCAAGTTACTGTTCATTGTTCAGTTAAGGCGATATTTTAACTCTTTGATATGTTGGTCCAAATCTTACGAAAAGATATCTTGAGGGTGGATTTGTAAAGGTCTTTTGTGTTGCCACAGGATCCAGCTCCCTGCTCAGTGCCGACAGAGTAAAATCTCTCATTCTGCAATGAGAAGAGTCTTTTCCCTTTTTCTGCCTCTTTGCCCTGCTCTGTTCTTATTCCAGTTTTTACAACCTTGTACTTTCTCTTCCACAGGCTCAATAAGAGGAGGTTTCTTTTTTTTCTTTTATACACCTCCTCACCATAAAAAATCCCCTTTTATAAGCATATGGTTAAGCACCATTATGTAAAAAAAGACACAATGAGGAGTGCAGTTTCTGTGTGGATTTGTGCATGTTTGTGTTTCGGCGTGTGTTTGTGGGAGGGTGTTGTTGCTGCTGAAACACACATGTCGAGGAATGCGACTGAACAAGTGTATGTGTGTTGATTCTGAATGTGTGTTGACGACACATCTGAACACTTCTGAAGAAAAACTGCGTCATTTGGAAAATGTGTTAGTGAATAGAGTTGATCACAGTTTTAATAATAAATGTTTTTATTGATTTGTTTCAAAACAGCATAAATTGAAGTAGCCTTTTACTGGTTGGTTAAACAGCTGTTCTCTGGTCATACATACATTGAGACATCTAAATCACAACTACTGAAACAGCAAGCTACTGTTTCTACACTCAGTGGAGACTAAGAGTCATACTAAAAAAGATTGAGTTGCATCTGTATGGGCATGCTCTTACTTTTTCTTAAGTATGAGTCAGAAAAATGGAAACCTTAATCCGACAGATGGGTGATGGCAGCCCTTCATTTGGATCTTTTGGTTTGATTTATGTAACTGCTGTTTTCAAACGGTATGGAGCCTTTCCTCTCCAAGTTGTTATTGTGCTATTGAGGTTATTGTGCAGAGCTGGCCGTGTTGCCGCTGTAATGGAATAGAAACACCACCCATGGGAGCGCACACACATTCACACACTTCCACTGTGATGATCACACCTACTCCACCCCATTTATTTTCCCCTCCACTGGAAACTGTTACAGCTTTATTTCTGGGCACAGTGATGCTGCTGATCCATGAGTGTACATTTCAAAATGTCATCGTAAAGGTTAACTGAAGACAAATCAACCACTGAACATGTTTGTGTAATAGCTGCATTTGATTGATTGAGTGTTTTCAAGTTAGTCAGGTTATAAAGCGGACTGTAAATCACAGAGACTAACCTGTTTGGCCATTGATTAACTGCTCATCTCATTCCTCATTAGCAATAGAAGTAATGATCATTTTCATTATTAATTGATTCCTTAAGCATTTAAAATATGAAAAAGGGTTTATTGTCAAGGGTGATAGGTGATGTCTTCAGCTGCCAGTTTACATATTTAATCCCAAACATCCCAACAGCCACTGTTTGTATTGTTTCATTCACTTTTATACAACACATCTAATATTTTAAGAAGCACATTGTTGTTCACTGACCTTGTTGTTTCTTTCTGTTGGCTGCTATCTTACAATTAAATAGTGATTTCATAAGGAGTCTAAAAATATGCTTACTTGCTGAACTTTTTTGTTTGTCAGATCATTTCCAAAGTCCATCAGAAGTGCTGGATTATCACTGGCACAGACAGACATTTTGGGGATTTAATGTATTTGCTGTTCCTTTGCAGTTTCATCATGCTCTGCAGCACAGATGAAGAGGCAGACAGTGTGCATGTCATCTTTGTACTTAGATAAATATATCTCAAATTTGAAAGCTTTGTTACCCTTCTTGCCTTTTTCTTTTGGGCATTTGCTTCTTTTCTATATTAAATCCTGAATGTGCTTTTGTGTTACTTGAGTAACATAGATGCATGGCTCCTAAGAAACATCGCCAGACAAGGTTTTTATCATCCAACTGCAGAAGAATTAATCTTTTCAGTCCATTGAATTCACTCGAATAGCACCTTGTTATCATGCATTTTAACAAATGGATTTTCCGCCCTTTAATCTGATTAGACTGTTAGGGTTATTCTATGCTGCAATTGGATCAAATCTTCTTTAAAGGTCCATCTAGGACACTCTCACATCACCACATCACTCCGCTGTGTTTTGTGTCAGCCTGTCATCTCTCGTCAGCAGGTTGGCATTCAGGCTTGTTACACAGTCTCACCGGGGTCTATAGTGCTTCTTCCAAGAATAGTTCACTTTCTGGATTACAAACGCCACCAGCCATATGCCAATTACACGCGGCTAGTACTGTAGGATATGCCAATTAAACATCCAGGGCATACCAAGGATCCAGAACATTTGGGACACAGAAAGCATACCGAGCGCCCACTTTATCTCTGTGTGTCTATTTCTGTCTTACACTGAAACATGTGTCCTGTCTTCTTCTCTTTTCTTCTACCCTGATATTCCTAAAAACACGAGGAATTTCAATTCAAGACCCCAGTCATCGAGTTTGACATTTAAAAGTAAATCTTTTCTGTTTTGCTGACAAAATAGACTTTCTGAGGTATTTGGCATCAGCTGTGATAGTTTTATCAGGACATTTAGGAGGATGTGGGGGTTAGTAGGCTCAGTATTTATGAGATGATAACTTTTTTTATTGCTGCCTGCTTGTAGCAGCAGAGACGAGGTGTGTATATTAAGAAATTAACTTAAGCTCAGTCTGCTTTGACTATACACATTTTGACATTTGCTGTTGTACAGTCATAGGAAGGTAATCATTTGATCAAGTGCTTGCTGTTCGTCCAACAAAAATGTATCATTATATTTGCATACTTTTAAATGACAGAATAACTACATGTTCAGAACTTTTTTTTTAAATGTAGCTTGTGGACTACCCTTTCATGCAATCCTAATACAGCTATAAAAGATCTCATAGTCTAAAATGAAATCATACCAACATTTTTCCAGGCATTTCCATGCTATGCTTACAAATCTTTAGTTCAAGCATAATTTATGCACTGAGCTATCGCTGAGAGAACTCTGCCCCATGACAGTCTTCAATACCTGCCAAATGCCTCTGAGGTACCATAATTAAACAGTTTCTCTTTCTGTTGTTTACATAAACATCCTCACATCCTCCCTTTTGACAGATACAAACTCTCTTCAAAAGAGTGAGCCTTTTAACAGCAGTTTGTATGTTGCCGCATTAAAAAATGGCTTTTACAGTCAAACATGCGGGATATTCTACTCTAGATTTAAATAAACAACCAAATTCAAATAGAGCAGTTGAGCATTTATATATATATATATATATACAGTGGGGCAAAAAAGTATTTAGTCAGCCACCAATTGTGCAAGTTCTCCCATTTAAAAAGATGAGAGAGGCCTGTAATTTTTATCATAGGTATACCTCAACAATGAGAGACAGAATGAGAAAAAGAAATCCAGAAAATCACATTGTAGGATTTTTAAAGAATTTATTTTCAAATGATTGTGGAAAATAAGTATTTGGTCAATAACAAAAGTTCATCTCAATACTTTGTTGTATACCCTTTGTTGGCAATGACAGAGGTCAAACGTTTTCTGTAAGTCTTCACAAGGTTTCCACACACTGTTGCTGGTATTTTGGCCCATTCCTCCATGCAGATCTCCTCTAAAGCAGTGATGTTTTGGGGCTGTCGCTGGGCAACACGGACTTTCAACTCCCTCCAAAGATTTTCTATGGGGTTGAGATCTGGAGACTGGCTAGGCCACTCCAGGACCTTGAAATGCTTCTTACGAAGCCACTCCTTCGTTGCCCTGGCGGTGTGTTTGGGATCATTGTCATGCTGAAAGACCCAGCCACGCTTCATCTTCAGTGCCCTTGCTGATGGAAGGAGGTTTTCACTCAAAATCTCACGATACATGGCCCCATTCATTCTTTCCTTTACACGGATCAATCGTCCTGGTCCCTTTGCAGAAAAACAGCCCCAAAGCATGATGTTTCCACCCCCATGCTTCACAGTAGGTATGTTGTTCTTTGGATGCAACTCTGCATTCTTTCTCCTCCAAACACGACGAGTTGAGTTTTTACCAAAAAGTTCTATTTTGGTTTCATCTGACCATATGACATTCTCCCAATCCTCTTCTGGATCATCCAAATGCCCTCTAACAAACTTCAGACGGGCCTGGACATGTACTGGCTTAAGCAGGGGGACACGTCTGGAACTGCAGGATTTAAGTCCCTGGCGGCGTAGTGTATTACTGATGGTAGCCTCTGTTACTTTGGTCCCAGCTCTCTGCAGGTCATTCACTAGGTCCCCCCGTGTGATTCTGGGATTTTTGCTCACCGTTCTTGTGATCATTTTGACCCCACGGGGTGAGATCTTGCGTGGAGCCCCAGATGGAGGGAGATTAGTAGTGGTCTTTGTATGTCTTCCATTTTCTAATAATTGCTCCCACAGTTGATTTCTTCACACCAAGCTGCTTACCTATTGCAGATTCAGTTTTCCCAGCCTGGAGCAGGTCTACAATTTTGTCTCTGGTCTCCTTTGACAGCTCTTTGGTCTTGGCCATAGTGGAGTTTGGAGTATGACTGTTTGAGGTTGTGGACAGGTGTCTTTTATACTGATAGCGAGTTCAAAAAGGTGCCATTAATACAGGTAACGAGTGGAGGACAGAGGAGCCTCTTAAAGAAGAAGTTACAGGTCTGTGAGAGCCAGAAATCTTGCTTGTTTGTAGGTGACCAAATACTTATTTTACCGAGGAATTTACCAATTAATTCATTAAAAACCAGACAATGTGATTTTCTGGATTTTTTTTCTCATTCTGTCTCTCATAGTTGAGGTATACCTATGATAAAAATTACAGGCCTCTCTCATCTTTTTAAATGGGAGAACTTGCACAATTGGTGGCTGACTAAATACTTTTTTGCCCCACTGTATATATATATAAAAAAAAAAGGTTTACAGCATCCTGTGAAATGAGTATGTAAGTAATCTGTGTCAATATTTTTGCCAATTTATGTGATGAAAATTAATACCCCACAGTACCCCAATTCAACCTTATTCACAATGTCTGACTGTATACTGGAAATGTCTTTCTTCCTTTTCTGCCCAGTGAAGTACATGCGCGAGGCCACACCGTATGTCAAAAAGGGCTCCCCTGTGTCAGAGATTGGCTGGGAAACCCCCCCTCCTGAGTCTCCTCGTCCGGGCAGCCATCCCCTCACTTCCTGCTCCCCCTTTGACCCCTCGAGCTCTCCTACCCAGCCCTCGCTGTCCCCGCTGGGCGACAGGAGGTGCATACCACTCAGGATGTGTTGTGTAACCCGAGCCATGACCACGCCAGACCCAGAGAACAGGTAGGTGATGCACACACAGACACACACACACACACACACACACACACACACACACACACACACACACACACACACACACACACACACACACACACACACACACACACATCAATTTACTCACATTACTCACATAGTTCCGTCGTGTGTTGGTGTAATCTTTTTTAAAGATTTACATCTTCAGAGGCACAAATGGGCTTGGGGTGCAAGATACAAGCACAATTCAAATTTGTTGCTAAGTAGGGGGACATACACAACTTGTTGCTGATTATTTTTAAAAAAGAAACAGAATATTGCTGGCCATGCTTTTTAAAAGACTAATAGAAAACATTTTTGCTTTATGTTATTATTATGAAGTTTGTTGATTGAACACAATAGCTTTAGAATAATGACACATCTGCGTTTAGATTCCCTTTAAGCATTGCTTGCTTTACAGTGAAATTATGTCTGCTAATTCTGGGTCTTCCTCTTCCAATAGAAACCCAAGACTATCACTGCCTGCTAGAGAGCTTTTGCTTAAAGGCAAAATAATAATATACTGTAGCTTACAGTTCAACAAAGTGGCAGAACAAGCATAGTAGTGTTACTGTTGTAACATTAACCTGGCTAAAGCCAAAATGATAAATCATACCAGGAGATATCCTTATCAATGTTTTATTTCATATAAAAATCAATAAACAGAAGATATGTTCTCACTGTCTCTGTGTGGACATTTCATTGGAAACAACCACGTTTTTAGTAAAAAGTGTAATCACCAAATATAAATTGCAGTTTAGTTCCATGTCATGTACACTTCAATTAATTAGGCTGCAGTGACAGAAGTCATGTGACATGTCATGTGTGTGTGTTGGGGCAAATCCAAGCTGATTGCCTCAACTATCTCTTTGCGTCAATAATGTCACTTGCTTTAAAGTTCAACTTTGAAACAACCAGAATATGATTCAGTGAATGAACCAAAGGTTAACCAATTCTCCTCTGCTCCTTGACTCAACAGTGTGATTGACAGACAATAGGAAAGTCTTCCCCTGTGTCTTCAGCGCTTTCCTTCTTCAGTTTTTAGACAGACCTTTGAAGTGGCACTCTGATTATTCTCGGTTAGCGGGGGGTGGTCTGTAAGGAGGTGTTGTCAAGTTAATTGGTTTGTAATATGACAATGGCCCAATCAAACAGCATGGGGGCAGAGAGAGATTTACTGTTTAAACAGTTTTGGTGTCACACTCTGTGAATGTGTGCTTTCTGTCCCTGATGTCTCTCTCTAAATGTTGTTTCCCTTCCAGTTTCTCTCAACATTGTCTCTGTTTTATAACTCTTTCTTACTTGTTTGTGTTTTTCTGCCCCTTTTGTCGTCTCCCTTTTTGTTCTTCCATGATCTATCTTCTGTGTTCCCAGCTTCTCTGCAATCAATTATCTCCTTCTACAGCATCTCCATCCTCTTGTCATTACTGTCTTGATTTGTTTCCTGTTTCTTTCTTTGCAGTTCTCAGTGTATTTGTATTGCTCTGTCATTCCATCAATGTGTGTCTCCCTCTGCATATGTATGATTTTAGAAGTATGAAATATTTGAACCTCACTAAACTTCAAAGCCACAGACGACATCAAAGTGGAGTCTTAATAGTGAATAGTGACTTCAAAGTCACTATTCTGTGTAGACGTTGTTAGACAGCTCAACACTGCATCTGTAAATGTAAATGCTTACGCACATAAACAATCAGTTTATGAAAAAATACTTGTAAACAAAACTAAAAAGAAGATCAGAATAGATGGACAAAGCAGATTGTTCTCTGCCGGCTGGCTCTCCAGTATCATAAAACTTAAATTTCCCTCAAAATAAAAAACAAATAAAAATATGTAGATTATTCTCAACTGAGGGAAATGCATGTGTCACCATTTCTTGCTTGAAATGTGTTCAGTGTTCGTAGAGTGAGTGACAGAGATTGTGTCCATGAGCCGTTCTCTGTACATTGCCTGTTGCAGTATGAGCATCATGATTATTCAGATTTGAAATTTAGGCTGGAAACTGTGACAAATGCTGCACTGTGTAAATCACTTTTCAGGAATAATATTTTGCAATGTTTTTAAAGCAACAGTTTCATCTAATCTAATACATTTGTTGTTGACAATTAGATAATAAAAATCTGCTTTTAACTACAGCTGGGAGGTGATGAGCCTAGCTTAGCATAAAGTATATTTCAGTCAGACAATTCGTGTTTCATTAATATGTTTATTAGAAGCAGTGTATATGGTTTGAGTTTGGCGCCTAGGCTGTGGCCTTGTCACTCCACATATTTACATAGAACATTGAGTGATGATTAGATAACTACCCCCCGAGCCTACAGGTGGAAGCTGGGATGGTGGTGGGGCAGGCGACTTGGATGCAGCGAGGTGAACGCATTAGCACCGTGGAAGCAGCAGTAGCAGCAGCAGCATTAGCGAGGCAATATATATATTATACACATCTGCCATACATATCTGTTTATAGTACACATATCTATATATTATACATATCTGCCATATACATCTGTTATACGTAATATATGCATCTGTCCATACCTCCTCATTGAACAGTGTACAGTATTTCAATTACTGTACAGTGTATTTAAATCATTTCAATGTATTCCACATGTGTATATATTTTACATCCTTAAATCTTTATTGTTGTCATTGTAAATATTCTTCTCTCTTTTTGCACTATTTTATTTATCTTATTTGCACCATGTATGTTGAGTTGTTGGAGGAGCATGGGATATAAGATTTTCATTGCCAACATATACGTTGTATATGCTGTGCATATGACCAATAAACCTTGAAAACTTGAAAAAGATGTAGGCAGATCTGACAGCTTAAATAGAGCAACAGATTTAGGAGACTATGTTTGGTTGGTTGCAAGAGTGGCGAGGGATGTTATGTGTGAATGTATCATTGGTGCTCGAGTTGACTGCCTGAACTAGCTCGCAGGCTTCGCCCCATATATGAAAAAATACAGCAAAATGCACTTACTTGTGAGTTACATTTGAGAGGTGTAGTTTATTTACAGTATTTACCTATTAAACAGAGCATTCAATGGAGAGGAAATCCAGCAGTCGGACTTAATGCTGTGATTGACCACTTGTATGCAGGTTTTACCACAAATTACTTTTAAAATAATTTCGCTGCAGCAGACGGATATCCATTTTTATAGTAATAATAATAATAATAATAATAATATGGTAAGATTTTATCCAGCCAAAGCTGTCTTTGGTAAGTCTTTTTCTTGTCTTGAAGTTCAGATACGTACAAACTTGTTTAGTATCACACGTTTTCTTTGTTGTGCAAATGTGAATGAATCTTTGTGAAATATTGCAGATTGTCTTTGGTTTTGAGAGGGCTGGAGTTTTCAAAGTATTCTGGTGTCTGGTAGGCATTAGATAAATAAATGATAAACTGATTTTCCATTACAAAAATGAAATGCAATCCTACATTTAAAAATGCCCAGAGACTGTTTGGTAAGCATTCAGCTCCATTGCACAGAGCTTGGTTTAAGTATTAGACCTTTCACAAGCACTCTTGGGTTGAATATTCACTTTGTTGGCCATAACTGTGACTTTATTGGTCAGCCAGTTATACACAGAACTGGGGTCAATAACTCTTTTAGTGTTTTTTACTGTTCACAGATAACACAGTGTTTTAGTGGTTTGATAAAGCTGGCCAGATTTACCTTGACCAGCATGTTTTTTTTATGAAGCTCCTTCCTTGTTTTTCATAGCAACGGCAAATTCCACTTTGACTGAACCGTAAATATTTTGTGAATGTTTAGATTGGAGAAAGCCTCATTTCAACCTGGCCTGTGATGAGTAATCCTTGAAACTCGTATTCATAATTAAAGTTAAAAGTAGGAAGATTTTAAGTATCATGAGGTTCATAGATAATGTATGTCAGATATAGATTGTCGGGTTAAACTAAACTTATTCTTTGTTTTTCTTATTTTGGGATTCAAGCTAAAATAGGTTTATGGGGCTTTATGTTAAGTCTTGCTTATTTTATTATGCTAGACTACTCTTGAGGGTTGCTCTTCTCATTTCAGCTTGTTGTTTAAACTTTGTGTAAGCTTGAAAGGACAGGCAGAAAACAAATATATGATGGAAGGCAGAGCACGTACAGTGATGAGACGAGATGATAAAAGACAAGGAAAATAAAAGTGAAACAGTACGGAGGACAAAGATAAATGAAGACTTGATTGATTCTTCTTTTTTTGGGGTTTGTAATACTCTGAAGACATTTGCCCTACCTTACTGTAACATTTACACTTCATAGGCAAATAAAGTAACTTCCTTGGACGTGGATGATATATTCCTATCTTTTAGAGTGTGGATTAAAACTTTATTTGAAGGTGTGGAATCGGGGGACAATATAAAGAGTGGAGGGTTTGGGGAGGAAAGGACAGACATTTAGAAACAACAGAAAAGGATGAGCAAAGATAGGGGAAAAGGAAAGCATGTGTGGCTTTGTAAAAGGATGAATCCTGGCAGAAACAGCTCAGTTCCCCACTGTTGGACATTACCTTTGTTTAACCTTAAAGGGATGTAAATGTACACCTTTTCTTATTCTCAGCCAGGTTGGTTGTATACCAGTGCAGGAAAATTAGCCTATACATATTTTCCTGGTACTACTGATCTCTTAAGTCGTCTCCAGCATTATTGCTTCAAAGCTAAGATCCTGTTTGTCATCTCATACTGTATCAACTGAAGAGGAGGTCAAACTGCCCTTCCCATTTACGACATATCTTGACATCTCATCTGATTATTTTCATGCTGAATTGGCATTTTATAGCTCAGCTGTGGCAAAATAATAATAGGTTTTAAGACTAAGCAAAAGATCTTTGAAGAAAAACTATGCAGACAATTCAACAAGTGACCTATTCAAACATACATACCTCAATTCTGAGTCAGCAGTTGGGCCGAAGAACTGCGTTCAACAAAAGCATTGAAGTGGAAAGACTCACTCAAGTTATGGCTAAATGTCCCAGGACAATGCTCCCCAATCCTCAAACCACTAAAATAACTAGCCACATAGGATTGTTTCCTTTACTGGAACTTCACACTCTAATAACCCCGTGTCAGAACTGTGAAAGCAGTCAAATGCTTACATTGTGATCTGAGAGAGACTAAGGACTTTAAATGTGAAATACAATTTGCCAAAACCTAAAAACATCTCTGCATGAACACTACTGTATTTGTGCTTCAACAATTCTTTTTTAATTATTATTTAGCCAAAGAAATGTTAACTGGATTTATTGTGAATTCAAACCTTGTTTTTTTTTGTTATTAGGGTCCTCTGTGACGCAGTTATGATCTTGATTCAAATAAGCTTATATTTTGTATGTTCAGTATTTCAAGAGTATTATAATTTGTGTAACTGCTTTAAATTGGATATTTCGCCATTACATTTTTTATTTTATGGAACTGTTAAATGTTCATCAATGAATAATTAAAATAAAATTACTGCATGAATCACATCTGTATGCCGGAAGTGACCTACCAAGCTGAATACATATTTGCTACATATATCATGCTAATCCTGTGAGAACAATTACCCTTTGATCAAGGGAGACGTTGATCTTTTTTCAGGCAGGACCTATATGATAGACCATCTACGGGTCTATGGGCTCTTCTCCCAGTTATTCCCTGTGTTAAAGCATTGTGTCATTCACCCAACAGATGGTAAATTCATCCCAAAAGCTCCTCTACATTCAAACCATGGCAGATAAAGCTTTCGCTAGGTCTGGAATAACTCAGGGGAGTCAACTTGTTGCTAAAACAAACATCGTCCTTAAAGAACTTCCTCTACTCTATGAAACCCACATCTGGCCCAGGAGTCTCCCCCCTACCTCCCTGTTGGCTCTCTCTCGCTCTCTAGCCTGTTCTTAATCAACCTTCCTTTTATAAGCTACATTTCTATTTTTAACCCCAGAGAAACACCTGGAGCTGAACTAGGCAGTCTGTCCCACCTCCGAGAGTTTGATGGAAGAGCAGATTCATCACATTCACCGGGGCTTTTCCAGGTCCCCAGAGTGTACTGTGTGAATAAGACAAGCTGCTTAGACAGCATGTTTGCAGAGTTGAAACCACCCTGGTTTTGGAGTAGTTTCTATTTTAAACCACTGGGCTGCACCTGGACAGAGATGCTAGACTGTGAACTCACGAGCAAATCACAGCATGAGCCGAACACCTAACAGTTATTTGTCAGGTCTAGTTCTCTAATGCTATGTACAAACTACTAGCAACACATTTCAATACAGCGAATGGTGAGGCACGGGCCAATGGCAAGAATTTCTTAGATTTTAAAGACAGGTGTAGAAAGAGAAGAACACCTTAAATAGTGAAACAAAAACATATCATTGGTGAACGCTTCACTGCTCCATTAGAGGGCTGGGAAAAGATGTAAAGACAGCTCACCTTGGATTTGCATCACGTTACGCAATGAAAAGTGTCAGGCGTCAGTTTGTAGATTCATGTTCCCGGCTTTGAAAATTACTTGAAGCATTCTGCGTCGCCCATTGCTTCAACCCAGCACTTGCCTTTGAAGCGCTACTGTGCTTCTCAATTGTAACTGTGATATTATTTGCATTCTTCCTTAACTCCTGAGCAATAATTGTATTGATGTTACCATCCAAAGCGAACATAAAGGCTGAAACATGCACCCTTTTAAAATGTATAATCATTGACAACAGAGTGAAAGAGCCATTCAAGAGATTGGGAACCATCCTACAGATGCATTTCTCTCAAGGCCAGAAATACTCCCATATGATTTAAGAAGATTAGCTATGGAAATTTTGAGACAGCACTGTGTCATATGGCCACAGAGGATGCATAAGCAATGCCTGTTTTGTGTTTTGAATTGATTTGAATAAAATGTAATGCACTTCATTTTTATTGTTCTCATTCGTTGCCCACTTTCATGTGGATAAGAAAAACGACCATCTGTTGAAACTGAGACCCAAAAGGATTACATTTGGTTTCTATAACTATGGGTTGAGATTAAATTGAGTCCAATTGGGTCTGCCTGATAAGGCTCGCAACGGATTTTTAAAAATGTATAAATTTATTCATTGATGCATAAAAGTCTTAGAATCTGTGGTAAGATAACACCGAGGTTAAGGGTGTTTTAACTTTTCTTTTCTCCCCTTCCAGACAACTGGAGCTGCATTCCCCTGATGCCAGGCACACTGTGGTGCTGCGCTGCCCGGACCAACCATCGGCCCTGTCCTGGTTCTCTGCTATGCACTCCGTCACCTCCACTCTGTCACAGGTCTGTGTCTGATTTCATTGATTGTAAAGGTAATTCTCACCATAAGAATTAGATATTTTAATTGGCCATAATTGGGCTCACCAGTGCTGTTCTGAATCTAATGCATCCTGAATGATCATCTCACCACAGCGAGTGCTGGCAGAGGTCATCCAGAACACAGCCAGGACCGGGGTGGCTGGCAGCAAAGAGATACGACACCTGGGATGGCTGGCAGGGAAGGTAGGAGTGTTTGTGTGTGTTTGTGTGTGTTTGTGTGTGTGTGTGTGTGTGTGTGTGTGTGTGTGTGTGTGTGTGTGTGTGTGTGTGTGTGTGTGTGTGTGTGTGTGTGTGTGTGTGTGTGTGTGTGTGTGTGTGTGTGTGTGTGTGTGTGTGTGTGCTCTTATTTTTGGAGTGACTAGTTTGAGTTTTACATCTTAGATGTGTTGATTTGAAAATCGTCAGGGCTGTTTAAAAGTCAGACCAAATTTTTGGATTGTTTTTTTGTGTCCTCAAACATGATATGATGAAAACATCTATTGTCTATCTAACAAATGCCCACATCTTTGAAATTCATACAAGCATGTGCACAGGTACAGTTTTATTCTGTCTTTCATATAAAGATACACACACCTGTGCGCACACACACTTACATACCTGTCTAATTTAGTCTTCATGAATTTGCCAATATTTGATCCTTTAAAGGCAGTACAATTCTGTCACTTAGCAACATATTCTTATTATGTTAAAAAGTTCACCCTTGACCCTTTAAATCCTGTTATATGATTGGCTGAGGTAGCACTTGAAAGAGCAGCTTAGGATTCCATGGCTGGGCTGCGGATAAGCGCTTATAATGAGAATAGTTATGGAGCTGTGTGTGTGTGTGTGTGTGTGTGTGTGTGTGTGTGTGTGTGTGTGTGTGTGTGTGTGTGTGTGTGTGTGTGTGTGTGTGTGTGTGTGTGTGTGTGTGTGTGTGTGTGTGTGTGTGTGTGTGTGTGTGTGTGTGTGTGTGTGTGTGTGTGTGTTAAAGTTAAGAGATTAGCAATCTATGTTATAAGGGGAAAGAGAGGGATAGGTGGGCAAGGGGACACAGCAAAGAAAATATATATAATGTGTACCTGCAGCTGCCAGCTCACTTGTAAACAACCAGTGATATTACTGATGAAATACCTGCTTTTGGAAGACAAATGTAAAATGATGTGCATATAAATATAAAATCCTGCCACTCAAATTAGTAGAGGTTATGCTTTATTCAAATCAAATTCAAAATAAGGAACCTTGTAGTCTTGAATAAATTAAATTATCTTTTTAAATCTCCTCAAATATCCCTCAACCCTATGAAAAAAGTATATTTAAAAAATAGACCATTTTGGGCTGCTGCTGAATACACTCACTAATCATTCAAAGTTATTACTTCAGGGCTGGCAATTTGACAAATTATTGTAGAGACAAGTTTTAAATTGCTTTATGTTCATGTAAATGTGTTACATCTGAATACAGCGGTCTAACCACGGCTCTTTACTGGATAAGTGGTTATAGAATATTGGTAGACGGTTACAGACTTTCCTGTCTCAGTGTTTATGTGTTTTTGCTGCAGACGGAGAGCGAGAAGCAGTGCTGGAAGCCGGTGCTGGTGGTGGTGACAGAGAAAGACCTGCTGCTGTATGAGAGTTTACCGCGAGGCAAGGAGGCCTGGCAGAGCCCTGCACACACGTATCCACTGTTAGCAACACGGTAGGTCAACTACCTTGGGTACAGATATCACCAATATGTGCACCATAACAAATTCAAGAAATCAATACTAAATTGGATATCAATCTAAAAATACAATGGCAAACATTTTGCCACAATACTAACCTTATTAAAGCTATAATATTTTGTGCTGCTTATTTGAATATTGTAAAGGTAAACATCATGTGCTTAATACTAGCAAGTTAGCATTGTGATCACGTGAGCATGACAACCGCAATAATACCAACTTTTAACATTTTTTATTTACTTTACCACGACTCTTGGATGGATCAAAAGAAAACTTTGAACTTCAGCTTCTATCATTCGTCAAATTTGGATTTGTTTATAATGAGCAGCATCACCGAGTTGCTGTATCAATGTAGACCTTTAGGCTCTATCTAAAATCTCTCCATTCACTGATTTCGGTATAATATACCCTCAAGAGTAAAGATTTCAGGCTCTTGCCTCATCACTGACAGGTGAAGTGTTGCACAGCTGGGATTTTTGTATGTATCAAAGTAAAGGTAATGCATTTTGAGATTTTTCACAACAGTACCCTGCCATGCTAGATGCGTTCTAAGGCTTAGCCACAGTGGTGCTTTAAGGGTACTGAAAATATGGCAGTGTTGCAGATTGGTTATAAGCCAATTCCACCAAGATAAGCAAACATGTATTCGCGCCTGCTTCTTGGTAACAGCTTTGATCACAAGTACTTTTGAAGCTTTGCAATGAAATGTTTGCTATGTATGTGTTTCTCCAGTTTGGTCCACTCTGGCCCTGACCGGGGGTCGCCGCACTCTGGCACAGAGTTGTTCTTTGCCACTCGGACTGGCACTCGACTTGGTATCGAGACTCACTTGTTCCGGGCCGAGACCACCAAGGATCTGTCCCTGTGGACCAGACAAATAGTCAACGGATGTCACGCCTCAGCTGAGATGATCAGAGAAGTCACGACAAGTGAGTGGTACTGAACTAAGATGCCATAAAACTTGTACCTGTGGATTGAGTGCAGTTTGGAGTGAGTAACCCAGGTCAATGCTCTGTAATGTCTGATGCATCCTCAGACGTGTAGAGGCACAATGTAGAAAAAATACACTTATGCCCACTTACGTATACGCTGAGATAGGAGGTTTGTGATATTACATTGACAGCCATATGAACGATGTCGAGGGACAGAGCATTTGCTATTTATAGATAGGAATGCTATTTGTGTGCGTGTGCGTGTGATGGGGGGCTATTTGGCATTTTGTTCCTGCCGTCCAGGGAATTCCAACAGAATACACCCTTTCCCCCGCTCTCTCTCACTCCCTCTCCCTCCCTCTCATGCAAAATGTCCTGGGAACTGAACTTGTCCCCTGGGTCCCCCTCCTCTCGTATTCTGTGATAACACTGTGCCAAATCACGTTTGACATCAGACTACACTTATATAGAATAGCGTGTGTTCAGCAGAAAATCATACACAACCTCATCACTACATCCTGGTTTTCAGTGTTATTTACACATCACCAAACTTTTGTTAAAACTTTCTGGAAGTGTGTCTTCACCCACTTATCCAGGTGAAAATGTTACGCTGTGATTGGCATAGCAAGGCTTCATTCATGCCTGGAGGGCTCAATTCGAAATGAAAATCCCCAATATGTTTGAAAATAATCACATTTTCTTTGTCATGGTAGTATGTGAGAGGACGTGAAAGTTTAAAGGACATGTTTTTGTTAATCCCATGACAAAACGCTGTCTAGACTGAAACAACGCGATTAGTATTGATGCACTGTGAGTCAACAGATGAGGTGAAGGGCCCTGGCCTGCAAACCTGTGGTGCACCGCCCTGGTGATTACACTTGTTTTGGATAACAGCTTCATAGGAGTAAGATTCTATTTTTAATTAACATTTGACATTTCCTTTTTCATTCTTATTGGTAATTTGTGTCCTCTTACCGATGCAATTTTCTGCCCTCACTACAAATTATGCAGGAATCTAATCAGCTTGGATACATTAAAGCCAATGCGCCCATTGTTTTTTTGGCCACTTAGGTGAGCAAATATAACATTAGCATTAATGAGCCTTAATAATTAGCATGAATGTTGTTGCTATATGCTGCACTTGCATTTGCCACTGACAGATAAAGTGAATGGGTCCTCTGTGGCTGTGGCTGTGAGGTAGCAGGGTTTTCCATAAATCGAATGGTTTGGAGTTCGATCCCAGCTAGATATCAGAGAAGGTACTGCCAAATTTGTGAGTGTACATGAATGTTAGTTTCCCGGGGCAGATTCCCTGAGATCTGTATGAATAGGTGAATGCTGACAAAAAATTAAGAGACCACTCTAAATGTTTCTTAAATCTTTATCTCTACATGTGTGGCAGTCATTCCAGTGTCTGATGAATTCCAACACAGAGACACATTTCCAGTAGTGTATACACAAAAAAACAACAACCAAAAAACATTTAACTCAAAGACATACCTATAAATAATCAAATCTGAGAAAATGATCATGCTGAAGTGGTCTCTTAATCTTTTCCGGGTCTGTATGCAAAAGCATCTTGAGGGGTTGTAAAGACTGGGAAGGTGTAATACAAGCTCTATTAAAGCTATGTAAGCACTATATGAATGCAGTCCATTCACCATTTACAGTGAATGCTTTTGGGCAAATTACTTTCACGCGTTTGGTTGAGTAACATGTTGTGTCACTTCTGGTTCCAAAATACCAAGGGAGGCAACCACCAAAAAACGTGAAGGACCAAATGCCAAACTCAAGATCTAAAACAGTGGTCCATAAGACAATAGTCCTAATGTTGACCCTGTTTACCATCTTATTTTTGCACACAACTTGCTAACTTGCACAGAGTGGTGGCGCAAGAAGTCGGGGGTTCTGTATGAATGTTATTAAACATTTTCAGGGCTAAATTGTGTTTGAGATACTTCAGTTTGGCCAAAAGTGACAGACACATAGTCCAACATGACCATCCATAGAGCGACGGCACTACAATAGGTGGAAACATTTATCTGCTTTCAATTTTGTAGTGTAATACTGATTTAAGATATAAGTCAGTCACACAGGCTGAAAGAATGAAGAAAACTGAAAATGGCTCTGAATCTTTATTGCTTATCATTGAATTTCTGTCTTAATTGGATCCTATAACTTTTCTGAAACAGATTGATGTTCGCACCAAGCCCTCGATTTCTTGTTATGGAAGCAGAAAAGTAATTTACACTTCTCCGAAAGAGAGTGGGATAATGCATACAAAGTGCATTCACTCATTTTTCAGCAGTTGCCACCTGCAGTTGTGGTGCTGACCTTGTCATCTTTTCATCTGTGTCACATTCTGATAAATCATTGTGATGGTTTCTTCACTGTCAAAGCTTGTGATGAAGATTTTCTCTGAAGACAGATTAACACTCAATCACTCGACGGGCAGCAGGCCATTCTTAAAGCGATGTTAAGAAGGAAAGAGATTTGTAAGGCTCCCAAGTCAAATTTCACAGACACTAGGCCCGGAGTCATTTCTCTTATGTTTCTGTCCAAGGTGACTTTTCTTAGGTTATATTGATATTTTTAGCAATTAGCAGGATAAGGCACAGTCTATGATGTTGCGAAGTTAAAACCTTGCTTATGATAATCGCATTTCTGCTCTTCATAGTGTCCTCTATTGCTTTACTCACTTCTCCGGGGTCTTAATCAACCTATCAAGAATCAATAATCTGTTTTATGCAGTATTTCATGTTGCAGAATATAAATAGTTCTCGCAGATGGACTTCAGAAACTACTTGAGCACTTTAGGTAAATCGTTTCTGATTTTGGCCACTTTAATTTGCTTTCTTGCAGAGAGATGGATAAGAGATTTAATACCAGTCTCATGTCTGTAATATAAATAGGAAGCTACAACCAGCTGTCAGTTTTCTTACCCAAAGCTTTCCGTAAAGATTGAAAACACAGCACTTCTTTATGACCAGCTTCGGATTTATCTGTTTAGTCAGTTATCCCACTTGTCCCTCTTCCTACACACACAGCCTTCTCGTTAATGTTGTTTTCAAAGGTGCCAACTGTAAAACTGTATTAGGGGTCGACAGGGTCTCCTTAATGAACAGGTAAACAGCTTAATGACTTGAAGCACACAAAGCAATTTTACCTCGGTGGTTGTGGAAGATTATCACGGTAACCTGCTGTGACATGAGTTCAGCACAGTGGGAAGCATTTTAAAATATGAAGTATGTTACCCACTGTTAATGTCATTTAACAAGTTTAAAACTAATGATAGAGAAAACCGAGTTTCTGTCCCCTAATAACCTTTTTAGCATTTTCACTTGTTATTGTGGTAACAGAGTTGGTGTCCCTTACCTCTCTCACTGCTTACAGTTCCTCTCTCTGACTCTGTGTTATCACTCTCTTCCCCTCCTGCTGTCTTTTCCACTCACTGTCAGGCAGTAAGAGGGGTTTTTGTTGCAACCTGAAAAGCCCCTGTGTTTGTGAGTTTTGTGTGTGAATGTGTGCATTTTGGTGGGAAACCCTTCCTGCAGATCAAGCCTTTCAGGTGGAAGAGTAGGGTTTCAGGTCTAATTTTCACAACAAAGACCAGCACCCTTTGCCCCACTTACAACTGTTGTGCCATAAGGGAGACGTTTGTCCTGCCAGATTGTTTATAAACCATTAGAATAATATTACACATTATGAGACTCATTTTTCATCATGAATGCGATGACTTCAGGGTTCTGAGGATATTACACAGTGTATTTGACTCCATGTGCAACTAATTTTTCTATGTGATCTCCTTGTCAACATTACTCCTAGAAGTTGTAATCAACACACGTCTGATGTGTTTAGTGCAGAAAATACTGTACTATACTTCTCCCACTTCCTACTTCTACTGCTCCTGGCATAAAAATGTGTCTAAAACCCAAAATGTGCACTTTATACTGTAGATTACATACTGGTACAACACTACTTCAGTGGTATTGCTATACTGAAATATGCACAGTAATCTATATTACGAAAGAACAGCTTTAATGTTGTGTAGCTGTGTGGCTGATGGACAAGCTATACACATTTACAGTAGATTTTAGAGGTGGGTCAGCACTTCATAATAGCAAATTAAGATCAAGTTCATCCCAGCCCTTATTCCCCCATCAACAAGCACATACATGGATATTACCGGTCCAAAATATAGCTTGTTTTTAGCAGATTGATGGTGAAATCAAATGCACTGTACACAGACTTGAATAAACAAGCAGCTAATGACTTTAGTGCTCTGCCTGTACTAAAGCTCTTCTCCTCTCATAATGTTTGAGACTTTCCAAATCTGCAATTCTATCATTGTGTCTGTAATATGGGCTCTCCATTTAAAAAAAAAAAAAGGTCTTTAAAGTTACGATCTCACTGTTAGCAAAAAGGCTTATGAGCCTTAACTACAGTTATGAAATTATGAAACGTTTTCAAAAAATAAAGTGTGCAGAGCGCAATGAAATCTCAGTATTAGAAACAGTGACAAAAACATCTAATTAGCACATGTTTCTGCAACTTGATTACAAAGCTATGCAGTCTCATCTGCTCCTCTGTGCAGGTTGAATTAAACTTACTAAATCACTCGCACAGCTCTCTTCTTGCTCATTGTCACACAAACTAGGCTCTCGATAGATCAGACGTCGTCAAGAGAGAGAAGCCTATACTGTAAATGAAGTGTTTCAGCATGCAAAGGTGGAGGGGGGGCTGTAGCGAGGGAACTCTGATGTCAAGGCCCTGAAAAAATCAGACTAAATGCAGTGAGATCACACTGTGTGGAGATGCGACAGGTCTGTCATTAAAGCACAGGAAGCTGATGTGTAAATTGGGAGAGTAGATAGCACACTCTGCTTTCAAGCGGACACATGCTGTGAGGAAGGAGGAGAGAGAAGTAAATTGATGAGAAATTATGCTGAACAGATACATTACAGACCATCGGTCTCCACGTGAAGAGCGTAGCCTGTCAGTGAAGTGTGGTAAATTGTAATGTGTAAAATATACATGAGTTAGAACAGTCTGCTTTATAAATATGACAGAAATGTACTATGTGTTTTAGAAAGAAGAGCTCACATACAGTACATGCTTTAAAACTAGCTTCTTACGGCATAATGTTTTATGCCGTTAGAGGTTTCACATGTTTAGTCTTCCCTCATTAATATACAGTATATCTGAAGGACAAAGTATTTCACCGATAGTACTCCAAATATTGAAAAGCAGTGCAATTCTGCAGCAGCAGGTTTCTTAAATCTCAGATCATCATTAATAACCTTATTGAAGAACATATCTTTTGTCATTTGTGTATCATTAGTTTTAGTACCTAGTAAACTTGTAACTGAGAAAGTACTAGAATAGTACTATATACTAATTATACGGCTGGCTAAATAGGAATTCATGTATATATGGACTTTCAGGGGAAATGTATGATGTTATGTTATTGTTTGGCTTTTGAGCCAATTTTATTTAAAAAATATTAGATTTTTTTGTTTTACATGCGAGTACCATTGAATGGCACTTGAATTAGCTTCCTCAATTATTTATATATATAACAGAGAAAATTAATTCACTTTGTACCAACATCCAACCTAGTAACATATCACATTAATCATATTGGAAAGCCCTGCCCTGCCAATACAGGCCAACGCTTATTACTTAAGTAATGAGACAATAGATAAAGTACATCTTCCCTAAAAGTAAGAAGGAGAGAAGAAGATGCATTTGCTACTTAAATACATGTACAAGTCGGTGAGTCTAACTTTTACCTCTCAGTGTAATGACCTATTACACATAGCATGTACCAGGTGAATCAAAGTGTGACTTAAACACTGTCCTCGGCACATCAATAATGAAGAAGTGAGTTTAGGATTTTAGATTGTGTTAATTAAAAGTGAAAATGTTCTGTCTGTTCATCTTCCAGGTTGTCTATACCAGAGTCAGGAGTGCCGGCTGGTGATTCACTACGAGCAGGGTTTCTCTGTGCTGGCTGACCCAACACTGGGGGAGGGGGACAACGGAGAGGAGAGAGCAGCTCACACATCCACCAGGCCCCGGGTGCTCCTCTCCTACCCCTACGAAAAACTAAAAATGTCCTCAGATGATGGAGTGCGCTTGCTCTTTCTTGACTTTGGAGGGAAGGAGGGAGAGATAGTGAGTGTTTATTTTTTTCGAAATGTTCCCACACATTATTTCTCCGATGGGGTATTGTCTGTTCAGTATGGCTCGCTAGTTTTCTCCATGTTGCTTTGGCAAAGAGGACATCCCACAAATTGTCCGATAACAGTGGTGTAACGGGTCAGATGGCATGTAATTCCGTCTAAGATATATGTACTTAATCATTTTAAGTTAGGCTGAGTTCAAATTTAAGCCTTAATTTGAACAACTCTGCTTACTAGTTTTAGCTTTTCATGTCACACTGATTGGCAAAAACCATACAAATCAGTTTTGTAGTCGTGTTCAACCCCATACAATAGAGAGAAAATACGCACTCTCATGGGAGTTTAGGAGGCCTTCTGGGAAATGAAGCCAAACACAAATTGGAGATGTTGAAGTGCACAAGACAGGCAGAGGGAAAGTAGTACAGCAGAAAGTGAATTACAGCACTTCAATACAGAATAAAGAACTTCACACATACCAGGTAAGAGCAGTGGAGAGTGGACTTTTTTTTTTATAAATAGCCTGCCACTTACTTTAAGAGATTTCATCTGTTTACCACTCAGCAGCTCCCGATATGGAGGTCCAGGTGGCCGGGCTCAGGGCCCTCTCAATATTATCGTCTTTTTGTATAGCTCAAAACAATCAACAAAACTCTCCCTTCCCAATGTATTTATTTCATATGCTGTAAAAATGTAGTTGTTATCCTCTTGGAGAGTTATTGACACAGTGATGTGAATATTAATCATGGTGTTAGGAGGATCACATCTCTAAACTCATCTTTTACCCTCTCTTGGCACTTAGCTAGAAAAACATTAAAGTTTCATCATACATAAAGCCATTACACTGATTTACCATGTGCTGGAAAATAAAGTGACAGTAAAAACTAAAGTATTAACTGTCTCGACATATGGCATTCGGAAATTGGAACCATTTTATTACATTTCTTTGAATAGTCCACATACGGCTCCATATAAAACTCCTATCAGATACACTTGTTTCACAGCTTAGACTATGCTGAAGGCAAACAAGTAAAGACTTTGGAGCTTTGATTCAAAATCCTCTGTTGGCTACCTTGGCAGAACAGATTTTGGTGTCTGTAGCCTTTCTGAATCACAACACAGTCATAGACGAGGCTTTATAAAAATCCCAAGACACCTGCGGATGTGGCTAAGGGCTCATTAGCCAACATTTGAAAGCGGAATCAGCCGGGCTTTTTTCTCAAAGTGTTGACTACACTGTCATTAGTTGGCAGGGACTGTGTATATCTAACTTTGTAACAGCAATTCAAAGATACAGAACATGGTTTATAAAATAACAGGGACTCTATTTGCTCCTAAACACAGAAATACATTTTGCTACATTTGAACTAAATGCGATTCAGAAATTCTAACAAGCTCCCAATGTCATCGCTTACATACCAATGTAAGGCAGATACAATGTTAACTTTTTATTGCTTCTATTTCAGTGTGTTTGCATCTTAATATATGCTAAACACAATGTACAACTGAGGCTGAACATAATTACTTTTTTTGGATTGTCAGTCATAAATGAGGGTATTGAACAAATTGACGTTTTGATATGACAATAATGCTAAATGATAAGTTGAGGAAATATCAAAGTCACAAAAGCCAAGTTTAACAGCAATCCACTTAGTCATTGTTGATATGTTGAAAAATGTTAGCCAATATACACACAAATTGCTGGTGACGTTAGTAGAAAAGTTAGGGGATAACAAAGTCATTAAGAATCTTTGGCCACCATGGTTATCTGTATCAAAATCAGTAGCAAACCACAAGTGGAAATATTTTTGTCTGGACTTATGTGTTGGACGAATGGAATGATGGAATTACTAAACCATAATCAATCAATGGATCAATCAAAATAGTTTATCAACTCCAGGAGGGAATAATATACCGGTATGTGTAAACATAAGCTGAGGTATAAATGTGCATTAAAAGGCCTTGTAGCCACTGGGACACAGCTTCTTATGCACAGGAACGAGGCAAGGCCTCCTCCATAGCACAGGGGACCCTCTAAAAACTCAGGCTAATGGTGAAGAATAATTCATTGCACTGGGTTTGCTGGGGATAAGGTATCTGCTAAAATGTCCTCAGTGCCAAACAGGACCAACTAAACAGTAGTCTAAGTGTAAGTGTATAGGTTAAATCCCCCTATTGGTGAACAGGATATGAGTCACACTGCTGTTGATTCAGGCTATGAACAGAGCGTTGTTCACAGTGATGCAATGTTTGTGTGTGTGAAGTGTTGAGCTCTAGCTAGGGTTGTCTAATCCTTGCCTCATGGGGACCTGTTTCCTGTGTAGCTAGTTTACAACATACGTTTATGATTTTATGTGCCTAACAATCAATCCCCCCCCCCCCGTGTCTTGCCCTCTGTGCCATCCCTTCTGCTCTAATAAATTCTCACATCTTTCAGTCCTATTCCTTCCTGTATTTCTCACATGTGCATTGCATTATTCTGTCTAGATCTTCTATGTAGTAAATTAAGTAATTTTTTTCCGTTTCTCCTCCAGCAACTGGATCTCCACTCATGTCCGAAGCCGATCGTCTTTATCCTCCACTCCTTCCTCTCTGCTAAGATCTCCCGCCTGGGTCTGGTGGCCTGACTCCTCTAAACGGACATCTCCTTTGAAAAACAGAAATCTACCTTGTTTCTCCACCTCTCTGCAGCCTGCATGCAGTTGTGCACCCCATCAAACTCCTTCAGTCGGGGACCCAAGCTGAATGAATGTAACTTCTATCTGGAAATTGAACTGTATTGAATTGAATTGAACTTTATTTTTGAGTCCATGTCAATGAAACACTGGAGAAACCAATCAAGGTTTTTGGAGGGAAATGGTCAGATGTTTTTTGGGGTAAAAAACCTTCCTTTTAAGGGCTGCATGGACTGGATTGATGACTGAAGAACCACAGAAGAAGACATGGACTGAACTAGAATCAGGGGGATGATATATACAGAGATTGGGCATTACTGTCACGTCCATTATTGGAAGGACTGGACATGTGCAACATGGTTGAGATTAATTCACTTTTAATTCAATCAAAATGTAATATCAAACTGCCTTCTGTTTACCAATTATATAATCTATTCACCATTAGCTCTGAAAGCACATTCTGAATTTCAATCGGTCATTTTTCTTCACCAAACATTTGACACACTGGAGAAACTTTATGCATTTGTCTTTGTTAGTGTCCATTGAAATGTCTTGTTAGCAGTGTCAGCATTCATCATTGGAACTGGCGGGCACAGTCTCCCACAGAGTTTCCCACAATGTGACAGCTGACTCAAATTCAAAATGTCACATTATTCTGATAACAGGTTGCAGGTGGTCGTATAATTTGATCTGACAGTGGTCTGAAGTCAGTTCTAATGTATTCACTTAATGCAAAAGATGAGAATTGGCTTTAGATTAGATATAATATGCAAGCATTTAGATCTTGGACAAACCCAACAATTTAAAGCAAAAAATTTGATCTTTTAGGGAAATATACTTTCTCGCAGAGAGTCAGATGAGCTACAGCCAATAGCCGATTAGCTTTGTCTAAGGGCACAGGGTTGAGCAGATTGAGAGGATAAGTGGGATTTGCCGTTTTCGGTTTTGTAAACATTTAAAGTTTGCCCCTCCTGCCTGGCTCAGAGAGGGGTTTTCGCTGCATACCAGAGGCTGAAAAACGAACCCCCGGATTCTCTCTTGTTTTGGCATTTGACCAACACAACCAAATAAGAAATAGCAGAGGGCAAAGTCATGGCAGACACAGACACCACCAAACATTTAGTGGGTCAAAACCGATGATTGAGAGGGATTATTTGTGTATTAGTCTATATATTGTTTTTAGGTAAATTATTTTCCATACGTTTGACTGGTAAAAGAAGAAAACCGGTAATTAGTGAGCTTTAAAAGGGGCTGGTGGGTGGTTCTTGTTACCTCTGGATACTAGGTTACCTTATAGCCTTATATCTAACAGACAAATATGAAGGTAGTTTCATCTCATCTAACTCTGCAAAGAAATATTATAATAATTTCCCAAAATG
Source organism: Eleginops maclovinus (assembly GCF_036324505.1). NCBI lineage: Eukaryota > Metazoa > Chordata > Actinopteri > Perciformes > Eleginopidae > Eleginops > Eleginops maclovinus. The sequence goes on along the minus strand of NC_086351.1, from coordinate 15,081,011 downwards.
CTGAACTGTTCCTCAAAGCGTCTGCCATGATCATGCTGTTCACTCCTTCCTCCCTAATTTTAGAGTCGATAGTGATATATTTATGATTAACTTGAGTTACCAACTGATATCCTCTAATACTCTATGCAGAACTGATCTTGCTTGCCTGTTAACTGAGAAACTGCTGTCATGTGCTTTCCCATCAAGCAAACATCTGCCATCATACTTCTAATATTACTATTTTAAAAATTGATACTCAAACTGTGCCCCTAATCAGCCCATCAGATTTTATTTGTCTTTTTTATGGCAAGGTGGTCCTGATAGGAATCTCCAGTACTGAATTAGTCCTGTATTAGCCAGTGCAGGCTTTTATTTTAGTTTTCTTGTTTTGGGATGTTATTCAATGTGTACACTGCACTGTCTGTGACATGGCTGAATGCCGCGACATTCCTCGTGCCTTCAGATGACTGAAAATGAAAAAAAAATATTTTTGAAAAAAATTAATTATAGAGATCACACAATTGAGCAACAATGTGACTTCTATTATGGCTCATTTTATGTTATTCTGTACTTTTCTGTTTCTCTACTTTATATCAGCATATTTTCAATAATCATTTACCCATACACACACACACTGTGACCAATGATTTACATATTGTAATCCCACCAGTCTGTAGAAGAATTATCATGGAAAGGCATTGTAAGACTTTAGTTCAGCCACTAAGCCAGCACTTACTAATAACCTCAAGTGGAGAGTAGCTCTTTCAGTAAAGGCTGCTTTGATATGTAGACTACTCTGATGCCTTCGGCAGCTACTGTACTGTCACTCAGAATGATAAAGCCTAGTTTTGAATTCAAAATGGTGCACATAAATCATGTATTTAACAAAAGTTACATGATGAGTTTTGTCTTCACTTGTTTTTTAATCATTGCTCATCAGCAGCAAATACAAATCAACAGAAAAAGCCTGGGTTTTATTTTAAGTCATTTAAATGTAAATTACATTTAAATTGTTTGTAAATCACACTGGTTCCTAGTACACTATTATTCTCTTCTTGTACTTTCAGATTTCAATTGAGCCTCGCTGTAGACACATATTCAGTGCTATATTTTATACGGGGCAGCTAAGATGAAATGTGGTGTACTAGTCTACAGCATATTAGTGACAATGCTCCATGATTTGGGAAGAGTTTTATTGATCAGCTCAGCAGGAGGAATTCACACGTCTTTAGCCAAACAACTTTAGAGTAGTTGAATTGTAGGCAGCGCCTAACACAATCGTAACTCTCTGACATTGTTTACTTGGCTCCTAGGTAATGAGTTGGCAACCTTCCTCTCCCACACACAAAAACAAAACACACACACAATAATGGATGGACACATTCCTGTAATTGATTGTAAAGTCTTGACATTGTTTACTATAGTTTATTAGCATTTTTTTCCCACCTCTGTGTTTATGACTTTTTCCCTTCTGTTCAGATTGCTATTGAACCTGTCTCAGTGGGACACTAAATGTCTGCACATAGCAATTGTTGCATCGTGAAAGAAAAACAGAAACCACTCTCAAGGTCGGCATTTACCACTGGGGCGGACATAAAGCTGCATTTGTGCCAATTGTAGGGCCTTAAACACAAAAAATGACCAATGTTGTTACTGATGACATTTTGACACGCACAACAGCATGAACTAATAGCCATCTTTTTCACTGAGAGAGTAAGGGTGGGCCGTGTTGACTTAGACTCATTTTAAGGGGCCTGGAAAAGAGCCAAATCAATTACCAATCAACAAAAAACTGTGAGAGAGTTTGTGAGTGTGTGTGTGTGCTAACAAATGTCCAGACGGGTGCTCATGTGCACGCAGTGGATACTTCTCTCAATGACATGCAAATGCATTCCATACAGTCTGTGTGTGTGTGTGTGTGTGTGTGCGCGCGCGTGCGTGTGCGTGTGTGTGTGAAAAAGGGTCGCTGAATGAAAAGCTTTTTTTCTTGGCTCAGTCTTGCATTGCATTCCTCAGCTGTGGCAGGTCCTTACAGGTTTTAGACTTTGTGTGTGTGTGTGTGTGTGTGTGTGCGCGCGTGTGCGCACGTTTACATCTAAATTGTGTATGTAATGGCAGAGGGAGAGAACACAGTGTGCAAAACGAGCTGAACATGCATTTTTCATAATTTATTGGGAACTATAGAGTGTTAATTGTCTGTAAGGGAAGCAGGGTCACCATTTACCATAAGAAATCTATTCCTGAAAGTAATTGGCATCAATTGGGTCCCTTCTTTCATGTTGTGAAAAATAACTAAATTGTTCAAGTGACAATGTCAGTAGTATTGGGATGGATGGATAACAGGTGGGTAACAATGCGTGTTGATCCCTTTTGAAAACTCAAAACTACAACCAAATACTTAATAAAAGTATATTTAAAAGTGCCGAACTTTAACCATCCATCCATCTGGAATCAATCTACTGGCATGCAAGCTATATTTTAGGACATGTTTGTTCATTTTTATTATTGACTACACAAATAGTTTATGTTTAAGTAAAACATTTTTAATACATGCTGCCAACTCAACCTTGCATATACAATCTGATATCTTCATGTTCTGTTTAAAAGGCCTTTTTAAGGTGTTGCGTTTTTGTAATATTATGACAGAAAGGGGAGATAATGGAAACTTGCTTTTAATGCAGGCGGCAGAGAGGACTAATGACTGGAGAAAAAAAGATCAAATCCCTACAGAGAAGAAGAAATAGTGGTGCTTTTACTGCGAAATTACCAGTCGGATGCAGAAAAACAGGCTGGACCCGTATGTGTGTTTGAAGTATCTTTCAATCCTTTCCTGGACGTGTTCCTTTGAAAAGCTTTTTAAAATGTAAAGTATGTGACACATTTGACAAACCCATGCTCTGCTTAACTGAACAGACTGGCACTGCTATTCAGTTCAGCCCAGAGTTTCTCAGGGATTGATTGTGTCATGGTCAATAATTTAATATTATGAGACTTAATTAGTATATAGACAAGTTATCTACAAACATCGTTATTAAATATTAAAGCGTCTGAATAACATCCAGCAACTCAAAGACCAAACCAGTGTTTTTGCACGTAACACTGACCCACTCTAAACCATCATTCTATGAAAACAAGTCATTAGTAAATACATTTGATAAACAAGTCACTACATGTTGTATTTTACGATGTAGTCAGGTTGTTTACCTTGCAGAATTGTTTTCGACTTTTAAAAAGATTTAAAACATATAACTGGATCACTGGATCAATCCACTTCACAAAGCAATCTGAAGAACCCCACTTTGAACTGAACTGTGTAAGGTACCATAACATAACTTCCTTCCCTCTATCCATCCATTATTTCTTTTTCCCCATTTCAATTCAAGCAGCCTGTGAGACAATAAATACGTCCATGGACAGCTCAACTTCATCTTCGCCCACCAACTCTGCACTATACACCCGCTTCCAATCCCATGAAGTTTGGGGAACTCATAACTCAGAAGTTTGAGGAACTCATAATTTATGGGGTGGCTTTGAAAAAGTGGTCTAATGTATGAAACAAGCCACTGAACTGACAGACCATAAAGATAGCAAAAAACTACCACGTTCAGACACTGTGGGTTTTGTTGCCAAAGTTACTAAGAACACATTTTTAAAAAATAGGCTTGGTTGGGGTAATAACTAATTGATATGGTCGCTACATATTAAACATCAACACCAAAGTGGAAAGAAATACCATGATGTCTACAATATACTGTCCCACAACGTCAATGGGCATCATAGACAGTGTAATCCTAATAATATTTTTAACTAATATTGTGTGTGAAATTCCAGATGTAGTCCAGCAATCTATGGCAGTTGCTATCCATTCCTTAATGTTAAAAGTGTTTCTTAAAGGAGCTTGTAGGAACGAATGTAGTTTGTCCACACAGTAAATGGCTCCCAAAGCAAATAGGTTTTAGAGCTAATACACTTGAGAAATGTTACTCTGTGTTCGATTCAGCATTTGTAGTTCTTCTTAAGCAAGGGCAGCATGGTAGCTCAATCAGTAGCATTGTGGACTCAAACAGTGGTTAGAAAAACAATGCATTCAGACAGACGCCCCCACCGTGGCATTGGGTAAGGACAACGTTTTAAACTGGAATGTAGTTTGTGAGATTTTTCAACCTGCTCACTGAGTTTAGTAAATTGTTAAATAAATAGTTTGTCAAAATATTAGTGCAAGTTATATCATTACACAGCCATGAAACCGAGGCAACAATTGTGAGCAAAGCTAAATAGCTCAATACCTCAATGCAGTTGCCTGAAGTGCCTGGTGATTAATTGCATGTTTCTTTACACTGTGATAGTGAATTTGATAGCTAAGCTGATAACTCAGCAGATATAATTGATGTATTATGACTGAGGACAGTCACCTATCTGGGCACTCAGAGAGCTCAGGACTCCGCAAAGGAAAAATGCTTCTCAATGTTAACAACGACAGTGCGTGTATCTGCAACGTGATTTTGATCCACTTGAACATTTCACAAGTTATTTGTTATCCCAGGATATACCTTTCAACCAAGTTTCATAAAAACCTGGCCATAGCTGTTTTCCTTATCCTGTTGGGAAAAAAAATTAATATAACCTCGTTGGTGGAGTTGATGAATCTCTGTAAACAAAAGCACACTGCAAGAGAAAGAAACTGTGTCATCTCTTTACTCTGTCCCTGTTGTTATCTGTTAATGTACAAGAAAAAGGATGTGTGACCATCTTGGCAACAATACATGATGCACAATCACACAGCAGGACCCTCCGTCTTACATGAAAGGATGAGGACATGTTATCGAGGTGATGTCGTTGCCGTGACCCCCCCCCCCCACACACACACACACACACACACTTAACAAGCGCCTTACCTCGGGGACTGTTACACTAAAAAACAAACGCCTACACGTAACCTATACACATATGTGGCCTCAAATCATTAAACTATGTACTCCCACTCACAGTTCACAACATACGTGAGGGACTTGCCCCACCCCTCTCTTTTTATACTTCTGTCTCACACACATGGAAATACAAAGTACCGGTCTGTGGGAACCTGATGATAAAAGGAGGGTGCGTGTGTGAGAGAGAAGGGAATGTTTTGCGATGCCACTGCCAAGTCCCAGTACCCCTGAATGCACACCCATCTCTTTTTCTCTCTCACACACACACACACACACACACACACACACACACACACACACACAAACACACACAATGGGTGTTTCAGTTTTCCTCTGTCCTGTGAACCTATGGATAGATACATTTATAAACAATGTGTGTGTGTGTGTGTGTGTGTGTGTGTGTGTGTGTGTGTGTGTGTGTGTGTGTGTGTGTGTGTGTGTGTGTGTGTGTGTGTGTGTGTGTGTGTGTGCCTTGCTTTCTTGCACATGGCAATGGGTCCCATGACTATGGCAAGTTGTCATGAAAATAATACCAGTGGAAGTTTGAGGAGTTGACATTTAACACTTCAAACACCTCAGGAACATGCTGTCATTACAATCAGCAGAGCACAAATTCAACTGCTTCTGAAAAGATGGAACCAGGAACATGCAAAAACATCCAGGGTCGAATTGCTTTCCATTTTCATCTTTCACGATCAGTATCATTTAAAAAGTGTATGCAAACAATAAGTGGGAGGGAGGCAGACATCACAGGAGACCACAAACCTCAGGGAGACGATATCTGAGCTGACTCAAATGGAGAGAGAACAAGTACCCATGCAGGAGGATCAGGCGATGCGATAATAAAGTGAATCATGACACTGTGACAATGACAGGATGTACTTAAAGATTTTTTAAAGGAGGTTCGGGTGTCTTGGCTGCGCCCCTGTCTCCCCTAATGTTTTTACTGTTTCCCCGCTCCTTTTACGTTTCATAACGCCAGTTTCTCTCTCTCGCTCTCTCGCTCTCTCGCTCTCTCGCTCTCTCGCTCTCTCTCTCTCTCTCTCTCTCTCTCTCTCTCTCTCTCTCTCTCTCTCTCTCTCTCTCTCTCTCTCTCTCTCTCTCTCTCTCTCTCTCGCTCTCGCTCTCGCTCTCGCTCTCGCTCTCGCTCTCGCTCTCGCTCTCGCTCTCTCTCTCGCTCTCGCTCTCTCACTCTCTCTCTCTTTGTTTTCTGAGCTTCGGGATCCCAGCCACCCTGTCTGCTACCATGCCAGCTAAATCATGTTTCCTCGCAACCTCCGTCAACCATGCTTCCTTGACATCCCCATCCTTCCTGCTCTCTCCAGCCATCTAAAGTACATTACAATAAATCTGTTTAACTTCCTCTGCCTCTGAGTCTGTGTTCCAAGACAGAGCTCACACGTTTTTCTGTTTCAAAGTGCAAATTATTAAAACACTATGAATACCTTTGAGGGACGGTTGCCTGATGCATGGTCGTTTGGAAAAGTTTAACATGTTTTAATTCTATTGTTTGCCTTTTGTAGAAAGCATCACATCTCCACATCTTCCATGTTGCAGTAAGAGCAGTCGCTCTTTTTCCAGGATCAGCGATTCAGAATACCCCTGGTCATGTGCCAGATTACTCCCAGGTGTCTAAAAGAAGGTTACACATATTTATGGTACATGTATATCTTTAAATAGATGTTAGTGATTAACTGCAAAAGTCTAATAATGCTTTATCTTTAGCATCCATTGATTTGAAAATCTGTATTTAAAAAAAATACAGCTTTAATTTCAAACCAGCACTAAAACCTTAGTCAGCTCAAGGGGGTCGAGGATGTTTTGCAGCTGAAGACAAGACAAAGCATCCTATTTTAATAAATATGCAAGCTGAGGTTGTATAATCAAGACAGGTCATTGTAAATTGTTTCTAAAATCGGTGAAGTCTCAAAGCTCAACACCATGATGGAAAGTGGGCGACCCAAAAAAAGACCCTGGAGCCCTGAATGTGAAAGAGAATAATTAAATGAAAGTTATTATACAGCAGCAGTACATGAACAATCATATCCTTTCCTAGCAGATAATCTAGTCAGTTTGTCAACTTCATCTGGATGTTGGTTGCCAGCTGCAAGTGAAGCAATGCTAAGAAATGGAAATGAATGGGGAAGAACTGTGGGTAGCCAGCTACAGTAAAGTGAGCTCTGTCTGAAGGTAACTCTGCTGTAAAAATATTCTTGTAAAAAAAATCCCATTTATTTTAGTAATCAGCGAACCATATCTGTGTCAGCAAGCAGATTGTATTGCCTTTGGACTGAGCCAGACTTATATTAGGAGTTTGCCACAATTTCTGTCTTGAGGCTAAGCGAACACCTCTCCCTGTTATGGCTTAGTTAAAATATTTAACAACATTTAAAACTATTCCTTTAAGTGAAATTTAACAGAAAATGGTAGCTTTTCAATAACAGGAAAAGTAAAGAAAGAGTGAAAAGTAAAGTATAAATGCCTTGTGTGTTAGAAGCTGGTGACATGTTGTCTGGTCACGTTTAGGCCGGTCCTCCATCATCACAGATGGTGTCTGGCAGTGCAAGCTGTATAGCAATCATGATTGTAATTCAATCGTAATGGCTCCTCATTTTCATCACCTCTTATACAACTTTGTTGATGTGTCACACGAAGATGCACCTTCACAAAATCTGCTATCTAACTCACACATGCACACTGGCTGTCGAGTCTGTATTGTCTGTTCCGAACTGTTCAACAACCAAAACTAAATATCAAATGAGTTGCAGGGAGGGATCTACCATAGGCCTTTAGTATTGCAGGTGTTCCTAATAACCCTAACAATGGCTGTGTTCCATTAAGGTGCTCCAGTAGGCCATGACACTGAGCAGAATTCAGCCTCATTCATTTTATTATACACCTGTGCTGTCGCTACTGTGACAAGTCCTAATGTCTTCTGTGCAAAAGGCCTAGTCGAGTCTTTTCCTCCGTAGTGTTTGTGAGAATTTGGGTGATTTAATGACTTAAGAACTCATTACAATAAAAATAATCATTATTTTTAGGCGAAATACAACTTGTAATAGAATAAAGGGATTCAGTGCATATAGTTAAATGTTTTATAATTTAAAACATTCTCATTACATTATCAAGAAACTACTTTGTTATGGATGGTTTTGTTCAAATGCCACACAACAAGTAGGATGACAATGCAATTCCCCACTGCATGAATAAACTCTTTAGTACACAATACTTCGGAGGAACTGCACTTGCAAACTTAAATATTCAGAATTTGTCAGATGAAACAGATTCAAAATAAGAATAATGTTTTCCATCTGCTTCCTCCTCCTCCTCCCTCTTCAGTTGCATAAATCTGGTCCAGAATATTGTCCCCATCTTTCTTCTCAATTCTCTTTTCTCATCAATCAGTCAAAAGAAAAATCCAGGGAACAAGAACGTCCCACGGCCATCAATAACATTTATTTTACATGTTGCAAAAAGCAGCAGCGACAACAGATGGCCTGCTCATCTATTTGTTGCTGTATTCATTTAATGGCCCCACAGAACATATATGTAAATAATTAAGGGTCCTAAAACCAAGAAAACAAGTCCGCTGCGAGAACATGATGCAATAGATGCTGTAAAATGAAGGTTGTGGATTTCTTGTCAGGTTTGTTATTTAAACTCCATACTAGGTTAGTTTAATCACTCCATCTCAAGAACGAGTGATAAGTGGCACCATTTATTGTCGTAACCCCTGCACACGTACTTATTTTCCTTTTCTGGTCATTTTCTACCAAGAACACGTGAGTGACGCAGATGCATGAGATACAATGTAAGCTGTATTATCTCTGCTGTTGGTCCACTGCGATACAAAAAGCACATGCAGATAATTTACCTTTTTTATCTCACTCACCCTGACATTCAGCTGTGCTCCCACACGCTAATGGATACCACACTCAGTGCATTCCCACAAAATGAAAATGTCAGGTTATGCAGTTTACATGCCTTTGAGGATCCTCAAAGGGAGTCTACCTCTTAGGGAAAACAGACACTATATTTGGAGAGTCTATAGATCTCCAATCAGCTGCCTTGAAAGTAGCGATAGATGTTCAACACATACTGTGTATAATAGGGAGTACATTGTGGTAATGCCAGTGCGTATCCTGAAACTAAATATACTGATTTTCGCAGAACTGTGAGAACAACTTCATACTCATTTGACTTTTAGTCAAATATAGAATGTAAAAGCTGAGTATTTACTGAGCATTAAGTTATTTCATAATCATTACCAAGATATTTCTAAAAGAAACTCAATTATTTGATACAAAATGTTGCTCATAAAAACTGCATCCAAATAAAAATCGGAGTAAATTAAACAGTCCAGCAACTATCTTTACCTGAATTCGGACGTCAGAGATTAGATTCTCGTGCATAGTCTTTGTATAGTCATCTTATTCATGCAGGTACCACTATGCCAAGTCAGAATAAAACTATACTATGCTAAATATCTTTTTATGAACTTTAATTTAAAGCAGATGCTTATACATTATCTTGGCATGGAAGATAGATTTTTTTTGTTTGTTGCCAGAAACCTGTAGCATGCTCCTCTCAGAGGAAACCTTGCCCGTAGTGGCTGGTAGTGTCGCATCTCATCATCAAGATCCAGAAATCTTCGCAGTGTTCCCCCATCAGTCTGTACAAAATCTGAGTGTCAGTGTCAGATAATCGCAGTGCATTATGTGCTGCACTGCTCTCGCTTTGTTTTCACTGTCTGAACAGCTACCATCTAGAAATGGCTGCATGCCGACAGCACTGATAATGTAGCGCATATTTCTCAGTGCACACATACTCTCATATCTTCTTTCTGAACAAGCTCCGGTTGTTATCAGAAAGTTACACTCTGCACAAAATAAGAAAACATATATTTTATTGTATAACAGAAAGTTAAAAGATAATATATGTACATTTATAAAGCCATAAAATTGTTTGAGTATTTAGAAACAGAATTAACATGTGGGAAAATTATATAAAATCATGTTTGAAAATAGATGCACAGAAAAGACAACATTGTGTCGTTGAAGTATATCAAAATAGATATGCAGAGTCAACTCAAAATAACATAAAAAATACATTATATAAATTTAAAAATATATATGTCACTGCAAGGAAACCTTAGTGACACAATACAATTAAATAAAGGATTAAGTTCATTAAAATGTCACAATTTAAATCTCATCAAAAGGGCTTATAAACTCAAAATGTGACAACAGGTGCGGTACAAAAAAAAAGCTGAAACCCTTGTTTACCTATAAAACAAAATAAAATGTGTTTTTCGCCACTTATGCTTCGACACCACCTTTACTTCTTTGAGGTCTTCTCCAACACCCAGTCAATGACCTACAACAAGAGGAAATCACATTTAGGAGGTCCAGGTTCAGAGAAAATAAAACAAAAGGAGAACTTTCAAATGTTTGTGTTTGTAGTGTTTGTTTTTTGTTTACCTGTTTAACATTACTGCTGGCTGCCTTCTTCATCTCATCATGAAGACCCCGAGATGTCTTCAGATCCTGGGATCAAACAGCAAGGAGAACTCATTCATACTGACACAGTAAAGTCAAATCACATGGGGTTTACATCATACAGATCAAATGTTTCATGTCACTGACAGACACATTTTAACTGGGAAAAGAGTCATGTAGAACAGGAGTGAGAAAAAAAAGATATACTTTTTTCTCCCACCTCTGCTATCTTCCCTACACTTCAGAGGGAAATATGTACTAGGTTTTCCACTATATCTTTATGTCAGTTATACATAAACCATATTCTGGTTAGGGTTTTACATGCCAAACATTCACTGAGTTCCAATAGATCAAATTACCTGTAGTGGCTATCTGTGTATAATAAAAACCATTTCGAACCAACAGCTGATGCACCACAGAAATAAATGCATCCATTTTCCATTTATTTTTCTTAAGTGTGGTAACAATCCCCGGTGCATGCCTGTCCTATAAAGCAGGGTGCCTTCAGTTATGCCAGAAGTATAAAAAAACAGGCAAAGAAAAACTCTTAAAACTAAAATGTAGAATAAAAACAAACAATTATATACCTCTCCTACAATATTCAACCATAAAGGACATATATAAGCTCTACCTCTGCTAGATATTACATCATCGATAATGTTTATATCATATATATATATGAAAAATATAGTATATCATAAAAGGTCATCATTTTGGAAAACCACTTTATAGTATTTCCCCACCACTCCTGGTAAGATTTTATTTTTCCCATTACTGGTTCTCTATCAGACAAAAACACCTGAATCCAATTTACGAGGAGGCACAAAAGAAAATACATGAAAATATGGGGTTTTGGAAATAATAGCAGAAGTGCTGTCTTCAAATTGTTCCTATCATCATTCTGACACGACATATGGTCAACATCGCAGTACAACTCCTTGATGCATAGGAGTATACTGATAAAGAAAGTGCCAAAGCGAGAGGACAGCGCTGACCGTGTGTGGGCAGTACACACACTAACCTTGAGATAGAATTTGGAGATATCAAACAGCCTTTTGCTGCAGGCCACAAAGCACTCATGCTCGGCAGTGATCCCATGTTGTTTGATTGTTTTAGCCACTACCTCCTGCAGCATCTGAGGACACAAAAGACAAACAAACAGGTTTTTTTTTTTAACACACTTGTAAAAACATTGAATAGAGTTGTGTTTATTCCCTCACCACCATCAGATGCTAACCCTGTTCAGAGAAACTAATTTTAGAACGGCTTCCTTTTTAAAAATGAAGAGATGTCAAAAAGTCTTGATATTGGAGGATGTCCTTGCCCAGAATTGTACGCCTTTGCATTCAGAGTGTGAGATTGCAGGTACAAACATACCAATATTTCACAGGTACACACAGTGCTGAAATAAATAGATCTGCCTTTAATCTTCTCACTGCAACTGTTGAGATGAAACGCCATCAATTATTGTGAGGAATCATCTGTGCCGTTGAGTCTCATGAGGAGAAAGGCAGCTTTTAATCTCTGTCCTGAATAAACTGCTATCATTATTTCTGAATGGGGCCAACTGTTCTTTCCTTTACTTCTGTTTAGATGATAAGCATGTTTGCATGGTAATCAGGAATCAGAAAAAGTCAAGGTCGGTATGCAGATTCTGAGCTGTACGTGGGACAAAGGAAACTGTGTGTGTGTGTGTGTGTGTGTGTGTGTGTGTGTGTGTGTGTGTGTGTGTGTGTGTGTGTGTGTGTGTGTGTGTGTGTGTGTGTGTGTGTGTAATCATGCATGTATCCACATATGTGTTTATGTCATTTCACACTTTACTGAACAAATGTGCAAAAAACAAGAGAGAAACGATTGTCTGGTGCCTGTGGAGGCAGGCAGCAGGTGATATGATAATAGTTTAGTCGTTAAAGTGCCTCTGTGGAGACATTACAATGCTGCCCACACACTCACAGTGATCAAAACATAAAGCATGTAGCTTTACTGGAGCTGTTGCACAACTTCCAGTGGTATTAAAAAGACGGAAAGTTGTATCTGTAGTTTCTAGTAAGTGGATGCATAAGACAATTTGTTGTTTCCATTAAAGAACTGTTTATTTAAATTGTAGTTGGATATTAAAGGAAAACTATGATTTATTGCTTTAAAACATTTTACTCACTGCTGAGATATTGCTAGTGTGGCGATCATGAGAGATGTGTGCCATTATACCAGTTTCACTTTACTGTATATACTGGTGAAACATGCCGCTGGTTACAACATTTCCTTCAGTCTCAGGGATTTGTCTTGTCACCCATCAAACAAAAGCAGAGTGACCACAGCCATCCAGCAAACAAGGCTCCTTATGTGTTTAACCCCAGATACTGAGGGAATGCTAACATTAGCGTGTTGACCTAATGGAGCGTTGACATTTCAAAAAAGGTGTTGAAACATTCAATTGAGTGAAAAAGAGAAAACATGCTTTTATCATGACTGAGGAAACCCTAAGCCTTAATAAGGAGCCCTTTGCATTCTTCCTCACATTGGTATACTGTTCACTTCCTTTTTGTTATGTATCAAATCCAGGGTGAACATTGCAAGAAGTAATGTGACTAAATTGCAATTATTTTTACCTATTTTCTTTGGGACACCGCAGATCTTCACTTTTAAAATAAAACACCCACACTCACAGAATAACTCACCCTGTTGTGTTTCTGGGAGCGTGACTCTTTGGAAGCTTTGTCCGCTGTTTGTTCATGGTGTGTCTTCAGCGGCTCAGGTTTAGGTTTGTCGGCAGAGGAAAGAGTCACCAAACCTGGGAGGTAAGGTCACCTTATAACTACCATCATGACAGCACAAACTTTTGGCATGTCTACTTCTGCTTTGGGGATGGGAATGAATTGTGTTTTGAATAGTATTTTGTGGAAAATACAGCACCAACTTTAGTCCTAACGACCACTGTAAAACAGAATAGTGTTTTTGTTTACCTGAGGATGTGGACTTGGATCTGCTGGGTTGTTGTCGTAGAGATCTGATGACCGGGTGTGTCCCACTGCTGCCGCTGCTCTGAGAACAGAGGGACTCGCTGCTTTCCGACTTCACCAGCCTGGATCATCCACACAAACACACAAACACACAAACTTAGTAAACATTAATAACACTTACAACCAATAAACCACTACCGCCGCTAACTGGGAGCAACAAACACCATGGTCCTACCTCTTTCGAGGATAACCTCCGACAATGTCCGTGTCCCACGAACTGCGCTTTAGTCGCGCTACATCAGCGTTCTGCAGAGTTTCTCCATCCGGTACACTTCCTGGTTCTGATATGACAGCAGGGGAGGGGGCAGGGCTGAGGGCGAAGGGGAGGGCACAGGGCTCCTTGGAGCAGGTGGTTTGGGTCTCGTACCGAATCAGACGGGACTGGAGTTTTACAAAGCCCTGATCTCGGTCTAAGGACCGCTGGTTGTCCAGGCAAAACCTAGAAGAAAGAATAACGAAATCGTTATATACAAAGAAGAAATAGCCTAGTGACTATTGATTATTATACATTCTAAAAGTTACCTGCAATAAAAAACGTCATTTAGGCTGAAGTCGGCTCTATAGTTTATAGGAACTTACTCTATGCCATGGTAATGTGACACTGAGACTTTGTTGAATGGCATCTGGCTGATTCTTCCAGGAGAAAGGTCTGGTGTCATCTGAAACGCATTATTACTGAAGAGAAAGAGAAGGTGGCAGACAGAGAGGAGTGAGGGTAGGGGGGATGGAGAATAGAGAAAGAGAGAGTGGGAGAAACAAAACAGTTTGTCAAAGAAAACAGTGTTTGTTTTCTTTTCATTAAACCACAAATACAAATGTCACTAATTAAAACACACTGTTCGCTCTGACATAATTATTAGCACTAACTGAGGAGCGCTCTGCTGCAGAGTAATGATTGTTTTTTAACTCGATCATTTTCCTACAAAAGGTTGTAAACTCACTGTGGCAGGCTAATGGTCGTAATCAAATCCTCATTAACTGTCATTTAGGACCACCCTAAAACAACACACACACTGTTTACCCTCCTTCATCGTTATTTGTCTTGTTTCATATCAATCTTTGTGTCTGGCCCTCTCAGGCTGTGGCCCTGTTGTCTGCGTGTGATCCGGCTACATGTTCGTCTCATTTATCTGCCTCTGTGAAGGCCTGGCTATAGTACATGAATAGGCTTCAGTCAGTGCAATTGATGGAGGCAGAAAAGACTGAACCTACCCTCTGTTGATAGCCAGAGGCTGCAGCTCGGCAGTAGGAAGGCCGTCAGATGTGAAATGTTTCAGAAGTTCTTTAGCATCGAGTAATGCAGAGGAGCTCTTCTGACTGTCTTTAGGACCCAGCAGACTGTCACTGGAGCCTGGACCTAACAGACCAAATCTAACACATACAACATGCTCTGTAAGTCAAATACATTACATAAGGACCACAGAATTGTCATGTGTCTATGTATCTCTCTAATGCACCTCCTCTTCTGTCGTCTCCTCTGCAGGTTCTCTATGTTGTGAAGGACGCTCCTCTCAGGCCAGTCAGATTGCAGGTGGGAAATGGTCTGAAAAACTACAATGAAGAAATATCAAGACTTACTCGTCGTTTCCACTGCATGATGTGGTTCCTGAGAACTACTCGCACTCAATACGGGTCTCGCATGTAACCTTTTTTATTTGTAAGCTAATGATGAAAATGAGTTGTTAAAAAATTGGCACAATACTAATGTCCTCTTGAAAGTCAGGATTGTATATGATTACAGCTGGTAAATGCTTGAGTAGAAGAGGCACCAAGGGCTTGAAGTGCTATAAATAGGAATGGCAAAGAGTTATGCAGCCATATGTTATATTGTCGTGACAAAAGGTCGAAACATGTTTTTATTTTATGTTATTTTATTTTGTTCTGCTTAAGTACTAAAGAGGTGATAATGTAATACAAAAATACAAGTTCTTTTTTGTCAAAACAGCATAATCAAGCAAATTTAAACAAAAAATAATTGAATGAATTAACTAGCTGTGTAATATATCCTATAAATCACAGGTTGTTCCCTCAGGTAAAGTCTGCAGCTATGTGCATTAGTTGTCTCCATCTCTGTCTAAACCTTAATAGGTTGATTTTGATTACAAACTGCAGTCAAATGGTTTTGTATATTTTGAAACAGCTATTGACAGAAAGTATTCTATGCCAAGTTATTTTCTACTAAAGTACCTTTCAAGCCTTAATAGAAAGTTAAATTGTGTATACAAGCCTTTGGTTGTTTTTTTACGGACAGGATAAAATCAACAACTACTTTTCAGCTTCAGAGGCTTTAACACTGTTTGGTTATGCTTGACCAAATAGCTGGAGCCCAGCAGAGATGAATCATTTAAAAGAGCTGATGGATGAGAATGTATAGCACCTTAAAAGAAGTAAAGTTGAGAACTGCCAGGAAAAATCTTTAAGATGTTCATAAGACAGCATTATCTGTTACAACAAATAAGACACAACTTAGTTTACTGGCAACATAGGCACCATGTAATGGATGAAGAGTTATCCCAAAATTTAACTTGAGCCAGGTCAACAAACTCTTGGCAGACAGACAAAATAATCACACTGCATTTCTCTTTTGTTTAGACAGGAAGGTTGTAGGTTATCTCAAGGAGGACGGAAATATGATGAAAGTGTATACAGCAGGTGTACTGGGGAGATGACAGATTGTTTTATAGGAAGAGACTGGAGCTCCCCGTTAGTGATGTAAAAGCCCACACAAAGTCATTCAAACCTTAAGGCTTTGCAAATACACAAATGCATGAGACATTCCTAATGGGTAGCAAAAGCTGTTGCAAAGCTGTAAATGACATTCCCATCTCCAGAGCAGTGGGTGGGCAACATAATGGAAAAAAGTACCTGATGTGCACTTTAAGATAAACGTCACCACATCTTTGCATCCATCATCACTTCTGCTTCTGAAGCTTACTTGCTCACCTCTTAAGAATTTCAAGTATATCCTTTATGTGAGGTCCTTCAGAACTAAATACAGAACATGAAGACACAAAGACAGGGACACCATGTGGACTGTTTCAGAAATAAGACTACTACACACACAATAAATGTCAATACCTGAGTTTTTGGCCGCTTTGCGCTCCTGCGCGTCTGTCAGACAGGTGGCAGCATTGGGCAGACTGGAGTCAGTCATCTTCAGATACTGCTCCCTGGCCACACTCAGAATCTTCTTGAGGTTGTTGAGGGGCACTGAGGTTGAGCCTGATGCTTCTTCTTTCTGTCCTGAACACACAAACAGGCACTGCTCTGTATTTTTGCAAAATGTTGCTTTGTGGCCTGTGACTGGGAAATGAATAGCCTTTTGACTGAACATTGGCTCAAAAGTAGTAATATGTTTCAATGACATAACAATAGTCTTTATATCCTCGTTATGTCTTCTTTGTGACCTATAGGTAAGGAGTGACTAAAAAGCATTTCTTAAAGGACAAACTATTGAATTTCACTATTACTCTAACTCAAAACTAAAAGATTTATGTGAAATAACCAGGAAAACGTCTTGCTTTAATCATAGAGAAAGTAATCCTCTCTGGTTTAAACCCAGTGTGTAATTTTTAAATTAAATGTCTTATTAGAAATGGTTAAGGGGGATAACAAGTGAATCTGAAAGTGAAAAACAATTATAAATCAATAAGTCCTTAACATGCCGATGCATCAGGTTGCACACTCATCACACGTGATGTGATGTTCCACATAATCAGAAAAAACTTCCGGCACTTCAGTGAAGTACTTTCAACTTTTGCCACTTATAAGGCCATGCATTTCCTAAATTTAAAGCCAAGTCAGTATATTGCACTGCATTTCATTTAGGACTCTTCATTCTGCTCACAGCCTTTTCAAATAACAGCCCTATTACTTTTCCTGAAGTCTGAGAAATTTCACTTGCTTTAATCTGGCTCCATTTCAATGGTGTTTCACTATCTTCGCCAGCCAAGGGGACATTATGTGTGTCTGTAAAATAATGATATTTCCACAGAGTGCTTCTATGCACTGTCATGCGCTGAGAGTTCACACTGATGACAGTTCAGACAGCTCTGATTGACACAGTTGGGGACACACACACACAAAATCATTTTTTTCCATTGTAAAACTATGTCCCCTGATGAGAAGAAAAGGTTATGAGGAAGGGAAAAACTGTATGTTAAGTGAAAAAATCTGTCAGCATGAAACTGTAAGAACTGTTTCTCCTCTACTTTAATTTTAGAGGTCATATCCCATACTGCTTAGGGGCATAAACGTTTGATTGACATATCTTAGTAAGCTCAAGGTGCTTTTCTCTGGGCTTATCTTGGTTATTATCATACATTAGCATGCAAGCAATTAAAAAAGAGTGAAGGTAGCTCTTAAGTGCAACACAAATATTGATGAAACTGGTTTTGCTACAACAGCGCAGTGCAGCAGTTTCCTACCTAATGGTAAACTTGTACACCACCTACTTTTTGTTCCCACAACTGCAGTACATTCTGTGATCTGATTTTCATTTCAGGAATCTTTAAATGTAGTACTTACTGAGGTATTCTTTAAGTACCAGTGTCTGGACCTGGGTCACCTTCCTCTCCCTCTTCAGCAGGCCTTCTCCTTGGAGGCAGGGAAACGTGGAGAGAATGCTTTCTACAGCTCCTGCTGGTCAGACAGAGCGAGGAAGTTAATGACAAAAGAGAATAATTAGTAAAATTCAAGTGTGGAAACTTGGTGAGGAACTTGCAGACATTTTTTAGTTGGATTAGGGGCTATGGAGAGTTCAAAACAATATAAAAAGATCATTCAAATAGTTGACACAAAACATTTCCCTAAAAATATAATAACAGTCACAGGGAAAAAAAACTATTTTGCTACCAATGACTAAGAAATGACACTCCATTTGAAGGCATCATAAGGAAGATTGAGGACAACTTAATTAGTAAACAACGACAAAAACGTTAAACCTAAGATTGCCATTCCTTTTAGCGGTTTGTTGGAAAAATTGGTCTCAAAACATTATTCTATTCCGGGGCAAAAGGTGTATTGAGTATTTCTTGCTTTTTGTTCAGGTGCAACAATCCTTAGCTGTGCATTTAAAGACCTTCATTGTATTTAAAACTCTGCTGTCGTTGCCAAAGTTATATAACCTTCTAGTCTTGTTCCGAGTTTAAAAGGATTTCCAAAATGTCTCCTGAAGGTTGCATTAAATGTTAACAACAGTGGGAACTCTCAAGAGGAGACATCACAGTAGGTGTCTTGAATATCACATACAGCCCAAGAACAATGAACTTTTAGTTTAAAGAACAAAACAAACTGTCATATTTACGTGTCTGTACTTCTAGTCAGCCATTACCAGCACATTCTTTTGTTTAATCAGCAATCCAGTCTTCCATCTTTACATGCGCTCAATTCCTCTCACCACCTTTAATTCTCTCTCCTTCAATTCATCCCTTAAATACCCTTTGCTCTTTGATTGTTCTTATTTCAGTGACAAAAAGGGGAAATCCTTAAGAGAACAGTGCTAACTTTACGTTGATGTGTGAGAAGAGGCAGGAAAAACAATGGATATAATACGGGCCAGCCAGACAAACACTGACTACCCATTGTCAATGAAGCCAGAAGAGCTTCTCCTCCAGTCAAGCTGCAGTGCTGCTTTAGGAGCATCGCAACACTTGAAAGGCTTTTCTTCAAATCATGGCACAAAACCAATTTGTGACACACAGCTCATGGGAGGACATTAAGGTCGTTTAAAACCCTTAGCATCAAAATTGGACTCTTTGTTCTTTGAGTCATAACTTAAGACGATCAGAACCTGAAAATAATATGCAGATATTTCTTCACTTACACTTTCAGTGGAATCCAATTATGGCCACTACAAATATATATTTTTAAATGATTTGGAAATCATAGAGAAAATAACTGGTAACTCTAGAGGCAGAGGGCAGAAGGCAAAGCCTGAGGGGGGGCCTACAGTGTCTGACTCTGAAAACCCCTACAGTTTGGACTGAGTTAGATAACGGTTTTATTGTCTAATGTTCTCACTGACAGAAAGACGATTCGAGTATTAGTGAAAGTGACAGTGACATTCAAAAGTGGCACAAAAAGACCGTCCTTGACACGAAAATAATATACCTGATGATGACTTCTCCCTCAGAAGCCCAGAGACGGTTGCCATGGCAGCCACTCCATTGATTTGACCGCCTGAGGGCACTATCCTGACGCTGCAGCCTCCGAACCCGACGTTATCCCAGCCCTGCACCAACAGGAGGTAGTGAGCGCTCTCCCCTCTCAGCTCAACGTCCGGCACTGCAGGTAGAGACAGGAGAGATTACAGAGCGACTTTACCTTTTTATTGCAATAACAATGAGTTATCGTTTAATATCTGCTCACTCTCAGTATCATTGTTTTAATTATGTTTGTGTGTTATGCCTCTGCAATGAAAATTAATCAAGCATCTTGTATTATTTGTTTATTCATTTACTTGATATCTTACTTTAAAAATGTTGATCAAGAGTCGTATCCCTGCTGTCCAAATATGATGTTTATCATTTTCCACAGGAATCCATTTTACCCAAGGGTTTGTTTATACGAGTTATAGCTAACCCTGTGAATTTGACTTTCTGATTTTGTCAGCAGTGTTTTCCAAATTGTCCCACTTCGAAGTCCCATCGGAGGGCTCTATTATCTATATCAGTGTATTCCTAGTTACCGATTTATTTCCCTACGGAAGAGATATGGCTCCTCTTTGCTGTTGCCAAATGGTCATCTATTTAACGAAGCACTGAAAATCATTTCTAAACACAGTCTTACCAGATAAGGTCTTTGGTCTCCTGGCTATAGACTCTCTCCAGCGATGGGAGCTGAGTTGGCTGGCTGCGGGCTGAGCGATGGGGGTGATTATAAAGGACAAGCTGAACAACGCGCCAACCTGGAGATAAAAAACATAAACATAAGCACTCACACAGTCTCTCAGTCCAATGAATCCTTAAAAGCCTTATCTTATGCCTCTTCTATCGTATGTACATTTGATTATATTCGGTACTGCAGTAAAGAAATCAAGGTTTGAATCCCTCACTCCTTAGAGATATCAATGTTTTATGGTTTCCAATATTGGCACATATAAGAGAACTGTTAAGGAGCAGATACCTTTCCACGCAGTGACCTCAGCTGGTCCAACAGGAGTTTAGCTTTCATGGACTTCCCAGACAGGTTGCTGTTTTTCAGTGGTGAAGGGACAATACAATAGTGGAGAGAAGTGTTACAAACTACCTTTTGAGAATACAGTATGAAAATCCTTCGAGGGCTGCGGTAAAAACAGTGCAAGCTGCGTTAACTTTAATTAAATCAGGATGACAAGTGGGTCAATTCAAGAGGAAGACAGGAGGTTGCATTGATTCCTAAGAAACATAAATTACAAATCAGAAAGGATACAGCTCAAACTGGGTTGTGGACATCAGAAAGCTGGGCAGATCTGACAGATTAACCAACTGAACCAAATCTAAGACCGGTGCGTAGTAATGGAAGACCTGCAAACACAGCAGGCAGAGGGTGGAGAAAGGGGAATAAGGAAAGGTAGAAAGATAGACAAAAAAGAGGATAAAGGGAAAAACAACAAGGTTATCAAACAGAACAGCATTTAAAAATGAAATGTAGAATAAATGATGGTGGTCTGTGAGGCAACAGCTTCAAAAGTTTGAGACTTTCCAGCTGTTGAAATAAGGATAGGAGAGTAAACCTTGAGCAGTTCTAGGTCTTATAATTACAGGACTCTGGAGCTGCAATACACTCATTTTTAACTATCAATTAATGCGTGAACCATGTTTCATTTTGTTTAAATGTCTCACGAGAGAGGAAATGACCAGATCAAGTTTAAACAGCTTACGGTCACTATTACATATCTCTTGCCCAACAACTGAAAAAAAACATAAAGATATTTCAGTTACAGTCAGGAACCCATCAGGTACACATTTATTTAGAGAAGACCTACATTTCAACCGTCTGCTGTTGTCCTACTTCCCTCATGAGCTCATTAGGTTATGGGGAAATCAATAATATATTAAAATAATTTGTCAAATGGAAAAACAGGTCATGTGCATGTACCGAAAATTAAAAGAATACCAAGGAAAGGAGCTTGAAATCTCAGTCTCATAATTTATTGAGAGGTGCCGACCTATTTCTGATAGACTCTTACGGATTAAGAGCAGATTTTAATGAACACTGGGCCAAGTTTTGTTATCTAGTTGGTTAAGTTCATTACTCTCTTGCTCAACCGACTGACTGTATAATGCAGTGAACTCTGACATTTAACTGTCCTCATTACACAAATAGGTCCTTTTGTAATTGTTTAAATTGCAAATGCCTGTTCTTTTGTACATCTCAACATGATTTGCCTCCATTTGTAGCAGGAGCCTTATATATAATCCATAAGTACATACATTGCTGTAATCTTGTCCTACGTACTTTTTCTTAAAAAAAACAAGTGATTTTTACCGCGGTTTAGGAGTGCAGGAAGTGCAAAACTTTAAATGCAGAAAATGTTCCAGCCAGAAGATTATTCTAATCTTAAAACAAAGTGCAATGTGAATGCCCTTTCCCTTCCTTGACAAACAGGGATGAGGCGTTTTTAAAAAGGACAATCGAGAGACCAAATGTCACCACTTGAATTTGCTAAAGGGCAGTGGGATGCTGTGCCGTAGAACATTTACTATTAATAACAAACTTCGATTATAAATAGCTCACTAAAGAATTCAATATAATATTATAATTATTCAGAGACATTATTCAAACATGTTGATGTATAACTATTTTTACCATTTCACTATTTTTTCTCATCATTTCTCGAGAACTCTTATAAAAAACACAATTTTCAGCATCATTATAAAATAAAAACCTTTTCTTCTACATACAAGCTGAAATCTTGCAGCAATGGTTCCTTGATTTGTGAAGTTATTCATCTTGATTTCAAAGCATAAAATAATACTGTGATTGAATATTACATTAATTTACTGTAACATATAACGATACAGCAAGTATATGATATAAGCATGCCTTTACTTTATAAATCCCGTCGTGTTAGTGCACAGCCTCCCTGCCCACACTGGTGCTGAGCCTCTGTGTGCGTTAGTAATTATCACGAGTCTTGCTCCTGACATTAAGTAGGCCTAATCGTTTTTATCAGAGCATAGTTTAGATTTTTCAGTCAGTTATCCTGGCAGAGTGGAGATGTGATAGTTTTGTTGTCCTCAGAGGTATTTTTTTTGGTGTTGTGTGCCAAGACAATCACCACCATCTGCTTCTCTTTACACTGATCTGATGAGATCACACACACGCAGTCTCACTCTCCATAGGCTTTTAAATGAGCAGCATGCACAAACACACACACCTTATATGTGGCACACTGTTGAGTTAACTGAATAATGAGCACACACAACAAGACCAACTCCTACTATCTGGTGGCAGACACAAATTCATAAAGCAGACATTGATTATAATACAAATGTACAGCAGCAACTCTTGTCTAATGATTCAATCTTTAGTGTTTACAAATGGTAAATGAACTGTACTTATATAGTGCTTTATCCAGTCTTTACTGCATATCAACACTTCTATGGCATAGCTTCTGTTTGGTCTTATTGTTTTATGTGTTAATTTAAATAAGAAAACACATTACAGCCTACAGTATACCAACTGATACTAAGATCTTGTCTAACACATACACCTATGTCTATAGAAATGAACAGCCTTTCACTGCACGCAAACAACCAACACACAACATCTTCACCATGGAAAAGCACACACACTAAGACCATAACACCTTACATCCTACTGGCTGCTGCATTGCCAAAAAGAAACATTTTATTTGATTATCACTTACAATCTGGGACCTTATCAGATAGTTTTTATAAAGTTCAATACCGCAAAAAGCACAAGAAAAAACTGCGAAATCTGAAACTAGAGACAAAGTACATGTCCATTGCAGAAACAGGCACCACAGACACCCTTCTAATGGATCATAAGTGATTATTGAGAGCCATTATTTTTGTTATGATTATATACATTTCCAACATAGAGCCACAAGCCAGCAAGAAATCAGATACATGAAACTGATCAGCATGTCATCAGTCAGAGCTGATAACTGCCTGGTTTCTACTGGTGGCCGATTGATTTGTGCATCTCTCCATACAGTCTGTTGAAAGATGGATGGACATAAGATGGTAGACAAATCTGGGAAACGACATGCGACTGCAGATGACAGATTATCCTCTGCTAAACCCTTGGGCATTGGCTTTCCGTGAAGAGATGATAAATCTATATTCAAATACTGTTTCGTGGCTACGAGCTCATCAGGGGCCGGCAGATAAAATACATCTGAATGTTTGACTGATGGTCCTTCATTCACAGGTTCCTATATTTGATTAAAGGGCAACCAGGAAATGACCCTTGTGAACTCATCTCCTTCCAGCCACCAGAAATCATTAGGAGCCGGGACTCTATGCAGCTCATTCAACTCTCTTGCTTGGGGGTGGTAAGATGTGGTTTGAACTAGGGTTAAGAGTATAGTTCTCCTCTAAATGTAAATTATTTCATTAGCTACTCAACATCCTGTCAATCAAAACCTTCCTTAAAGTTTGTAGGAACACAGACATACCATCGCCATTGTTATATTTCAAGCTGTAGAGATCAATAACCTCTAACACATTGTATTGCTCTAAACAAGACTCCCTCACTGAAAACACTTGGATGGAGGGCCGGGCCGACGGCTCTCTGGCAGAAGACTCTGTTTGCTACTGGGAGACAACTGCAGAGAGAACAAAGCTTTGTCACAGAGGAAGAAGCAAGAAATAATGAGGCACACAATTGGATTTTTGAAACCACAATGCAGTTGTCTGACAATTAAACCGAATAATTCAGCTCCCTGGGGTGTTGGGAAATGTTAAATGAGATGCAGCTTTGTCCAGACCTTTGAATCACTGCCCACATCTCCAATTTGCGTAGCTATTCAAATAGATCTGCTGTTGTTCACACTGAGTTGGAGAGATTCAACCTGAAAAAAATCAATACTTTGTAGGGTTGGAGTGAAGATATCTTTTACACCCATGAAAAATAACAAAGCAAAAACGCTCCAAATGTGGATGAGATGTTAAAAAAGTTAGCCAATGGCAGGAAACAAGTGGCAGGATGTATTGTATATGAATGCACCACGCATGCACGCACAATCCAAACAACAAGGGGACTCAAGTAGCAACAATAATAACATCTTCCGTGTTGACTTAGATCAATGCTGGTTGGGTGGATATGTCACTTGCCACTGATTGGTTGAGTCAAAGCAGAACAAAATACACCCCCGTGAAACAAGGGGATACTCAGTCTGATAATCAGGCCAGCTATCACCCACACACTTGAGCTTTAGATGGTGGAAACATTCTGATTCCAGTGTGAACTAATTCCCAAAGTGAGCATTTCATGAGCTGAGGGTTACATTAAACATCAGGAAAGCTTAAGGCTGGAAAATAAAGATCTGAGAGGAAGAGGGGGGCACAGGACTCACCTCAGACAGCAGTTTATGGTCTGTAGTGGTGCAGGGAGCTTTCAGGAGATTGGTAGCTGAGTTTTGATGTGTTGGATAGCGTAGAGAAAAACCATCGAAACGAAGCTCTGACACATACTGAGGCAAACACACAGAGGAGAAAAAAGGTCATATAGCGGAAATTGTTTTCTTTATTCTTTGATGAATGATCTTACACTCTGTCATGCGTGTACTGAAACGTATTCACAAAAATAGACATGATTTGTCACATAGCTGTATAGTTAAAGTTACACACACACACACGCACACAGTAGTTGTTATGCTATGTATTACATGGCTGTAAAGTGGCGGTTGGTTGTTCTCAGACAGGCATTTATTCCTTTGGGAATTTTTCTTTGTTCCACAGCTCTCCAGCTGCGAAGCTTTCACTGACTGCCTGCCACAGCCCACTTTCATCTGAAGGCAGTTACTTAGTAAAGGTCACTTTTGTGAAGGAGAAGCTACATGCTGCCCTCAGCATACTCAAAGCTCAGTAGAAAAGCAAAGATGAGAGGGAGAAAACTTATTTTCAAGTATGCAATAGTGTAGCAAACTTTTCTTTAAATATAATGTTTAGAGCTTGTTCTGCTCCTCTTGAATAGCCAAAAAAAACATGAATTGTTTTTTTCAGGATAGAACACAAAACAGACATTGATTTAAAGACAATGTCATCAGAACTTTGAAGTTTTATGTGAGACAAAGACAGTCAGAAATAATCAACTTAATATCAAACTAAAAACTTTGCGACGCGTGTCCTTTTCCTCAGAAATACATCAGTTGTTAGAGCCTCTTGAACTTTATTTCCATGACAAATATCAAGGGAAACTCCACAGTGAAACAGATTGCTGATTCTCTCCAGAGAAACTTGGAAGAATAGCACAAAATTGGCCAATTCTGTCCAGAGGCAGAAAACTACTTCAGCAGCAAGAGTTTCCCTTAAAGAGAAAAAAAGTCAAGTGGGCGTGAAATAATCTCCCAAGTTGTAACTCAAAAATAAAAAATGCTATCAACTCACCTCACTTTGACACTATAGGGCAGTGGGTGAAACTACATTTGGGAATATGGGGAAAAAAGTACAATACATGGCCAAAATGGTGTGGACCCCAGAAAATATGAACAATACCTTACTTCAAACATCCGTTTCCAAAACAATGGGCACTCATGTGCTGCTATAACAGCTTCACTTTTCTGGGCAGATTTAGGGGCAGAGGGTGCAAGAATGTGTTTCCCATTCAGCCTCAAGACAACTAATGAGGCATTTCAGGTTATCTTGAGTTTCTTATAGAGCATTAGAAGTGATAATCCATCCCGGTTCCATCAGCAGTGAAACCATTACTGCCCTTCCACAACACAAACGTCTATTTCTCCACTTCATTTTATTAATTTACATTATTTTTTGTATTTTCATAGCCTGTCTGTTGGTGCTAAAGCCATCATTGTCATTGAAATGTACTTTTACATTCTAAATTCCTTATACAAGTATTTCCAAGCACTTGTCCTTCATATTCAAGTGCATCTGACTCTGAGCAAGGTCGAGTCACAGTGAAGTCGGTACAGAACGGGGTGTGTCGGCTCTGACAGGGAAAAACCAGCGAGATATTGCCATTTCCCTTGACCCCTCGATGACCTCCAGTAATAACTCTAGATTTACTGAGCAGCAGAGAGAGACTAATCCCACACAGAATAAAAAATTCAAGAATTTCTCAAAGAAAATGCATGAAAATCTACCCTATGGCTTTGTATTCCCTGCATGAGTAATTTCATGTGAAAAAGATAAAGGAACACACACTGAGGTATGAACCAGGTCTCCACGATTATCTCCGGTACAAAAGGTTCTTAAAGAAACGCAGATTTCTCTGCCGTCTCTCGCTGAGCCCAGCTAGCCGTGTGCTCCATACAGAGAATTTCGTTCATAATAAAAAGCCTTGAGGAAAGAAGCAGGTAAGTTCAAAAGGACAACGCTTTTCCTCATGCACTCGGTAGTGCCACCACACACACACACACACACACACACAGACAGACAGACAGACAGACAGAAACACAGTGGATGACACAACACAAGAGTCAACCACAAGGACCTCACATGCACATTTTCCTTTCACTGCTGCTTTCAAAATGATCAATTCCATCTACCGTACTACATAAGCATGCACAGAATCATAAACACAAATACAACGAATCAAACATTAAGCTCGCCTTTCTTTTCTTTGGCATGCAAAACCGCTGTCACCTACATTCACATTTATCTAAAAGTCTTAACCTTCTTATTCATGACAAATAGCTTCATTATGCTGCTTAGTCATGCGTATATTGGGCACACACAAACACAGCCTTCTTTAAAAATGTATTCTTTCTCTCTCTAATAAGCTGACCTCTTTTGCACCCCCCCAGAGTCCTGTGTCACCAACACCCTCTCTCAAAATAAATAATAATACTGCTGTACAATGTAGGTTCAACTGAGCTAATGTTCCTCTCTAGTTCCCTCTTTTTACATTAAGTCAAAAAGACAGACTAAATAATGCAAGAAAATAAATGTGTCTGCTGGATGTTCCTTCACATGCTCACTTCATTTCTGAAACTAAAGCCCTTACCTTCTTCTCTCTGATAACCAGGCCGCCCCTCCACAGTTCTCTGTGGTCCAAACAGCTGTGCAGGTCAGCAGGTTCCACCAGAGCGGCACTCAGGTAGGATGCTGCTTTCTGCCACCTGGGCAAGAGATTAAAAAAAGGATCGCTCAATGATGAGCACAGGGGAACTCTTGGAACCTTTATTTACGATTCCTGTAATTTATGGAAAAATAGTCCTGACAAATCTCCAATTAAGCACATACATCTGCAATACATCATTAATGATTGTTGAAGCTATTTTGCCAAATAAATAAAGGGTGTATAAATGTTTCTTAGTTTATTCAAGTATTAGGGTACTGTAAATTGACAGCTGCTCATCATTACTCTTCTAACGCCCCCTAGTGGTGAATTGGGAGCACAAAAAGCAATATCTTCAAATGCGTACAACACTGCTGAATTTTTAACCATTTTTGCAATCCTCGTCAAATTTTACATATGGCAAAAAAGCATTAACTTATAGTTGACAATCAAGCAGTGTCAATGTAAATGTATCTTGTTAATACAATGACTTCAGTGAGGTTCTTGTGCATAGGATTCGTTTCAATGTGTTTTCATCTTATTCTTTGTGCACTACAGTAAATTAATGTAATGCACGAGTATTTTCTGTCTCCTCACCCAGTGGTGTGCTGTGTGACAATAGTGATCTTAGCAGCATGCCAGCAGGACATGTGTTTGAGGGCTCCCAGCAGGGGTAGCAGGTCTTTAACAGGAGGAGCCTGCTCTTCAGAGCCCAACAGCAGCACATCCAGCAAGGCTTTACCTGAGGGGGGACATGAGACAAACCAAAGAGGAATTAATCAGGCACGTACTGTCTTTTCTTTGTCTCCACAGATTCATAAAGGGCTGTTAAGGGTTAACACAATGTTGAAGTTTCTATTATTTTCTATAATGAAAGGAATATACTCACAAAGGACAATGCAAATAGCATGACAAAGATTATACACATATGACATGCAGATCAGCACATAGACAGTGGCTCGATGACAGTTGACATTAGGTTATTAGTGATTTGATTAATAAAATGTATCCAAATTCACAACACTTTATATTTCTCTGACAAATGCACCAGTTTTTCTCTGAGATTTATTTTTTTGCCAGCTCTAAGCAGTAGCTGTCGTGCTAAAAAATATTGAAAGAGAGATACCTGGTCCCTGGATCAACACCATGTTTTTATGTTATTTTGAGCCAGAAGCCAGTTGTGACTCCAGCTTCTTTGGGCAGCTACCAATGAAAGGTTACTGCACAGATGGTGTGCTTATAAATGCTCTTTAAGAAATTAACAGAGCAGAAATGTGAAGTATTCATCTACCCAGCAGTTAGTGCCTATTATTAAATAGAATAGGTTAGCACCTTTCCTACAGGGCTGCAGCAGGCAGATGTTCAAAACCTAATTGCTTGAAATTGATCCCTAAAACACAGCTGAAGAATTTGTCTTCGTTAAAATGTAACATGTAACTTTTGCAAATAAAACACTCATTTGAGATATTGCTTTGTGCAAGAAACTAACTTCTTGCACTATTTGGCCCTTAGCAAACTACACATTTGTTGTTCTCCTCATTAAAGAAAAATAAAGGGAAGCTATCTAGCCCTGCTCTTTATCACACCAACCAAAATCATCTGAGAAGTTGTGTGTGAAAAAGCATTTTGGATTCAACCTCTTAGATGAGGAGAGTGTTCCTTTAATTCATTGAGTAAAACTAATGTTAATTTACTTGTATTATTCCAACTAGATAATCAACAGTCCTACTGAGCCCAAAGTTAACATGTTTACTATTGTATTATCTGACTCAACTCATAGCTGCTAAGAAAGGTGTTGTATTTTTAAAAAGCGAGTGCTCAGCAGTACCTGGAGGTGGAAGCTTGTCTGTCAGTAGATGCAGGCCTTCAGCAGCCTCTTCTAACAGCCTGCTCAATAAAGACATTCAGATCAGAAAAAAAACAACTTGCAATCCAACAAGAAAAAAAGAGTAACAATTGGATATTGAATCTTTGAGACACATAAACATAAGAAATCATATCAAAAAGAAGATGAAAGTTTTATCCGTCTCTCACTCGGTTGGTGAAGGCTGGTCGGCTTTTTGGTCTGATGCCTCCTGGTTACTCAGAGAACTTAGACATGACTCCACAGCAGTAAGCTTCTCCTCTTCACTGTCAGTTTTCTGATGGCCTGTCCCCAGCTCCTCCCAGTCTGAGCTGCAAAACTACAAAACAGGCGAGTAAGAAGGTTTAAGTGGTTGGTTTATGTGCCTGACACTGTCAAAACAGAAGAACTCCATATGATTATGACCATGAAATTAATATAAAAAGGTAGCAGATGTATTGCTCACCTAATTGTGTCAAGTATTGAAAACTGGATGGATAAATGGATACTTAACTTATCTTTTCACATGCATTTACTGCATCACACATTGAAAAAGGCTCTTGTATAAGCATTTGTGTCCAGTTCCTTGAACCATGTTTAAGGCAAAATCTCACCTGTGTAACTCCTTGGCAAGCCTGAACAGCAAAGTGCCATCTCTGAACTGATGGGTTGCCACTGAGAGAACAAGCTGGGAAAGTGTACAGAGGAAACATAGAGGTGAGGGGAGTTGTGAAATGACATCAACTTATGTGTGGAGGTCAGACAGGGTGAAAGAAGCCAAAAGTGCTTAATTTACTTTACCTGGAAACACAGAGACTCCTCTGACCAACTCCTGGGTTGAGATGTCCACAAGTTTGTCATGTATCTGCTTCACTGGCTCCAGACCTGTGACCAATCACAGTTCAGGGTTTATCACATTACGTACTAAAGTGAACCACACATTATCCTTTTTTCTGTAAACAATACTGTTTTTACTGGGTAACTGACATTTTTAACGCTATAAGCCAGAAAACATGTGACTCAACTTTCTTGAAACAAGCAGTTAACAATGTAACCTCGATATTTACAGATAACATATGTTGTTAACTCATTTATGGTTGTTGATAAAGATATGTACATGTATCGGAACACTTTCTAAGCCACTGGCTAACTCAAATTGTTTATGTTTCGTAAACTTACATGTGTACTCCTCAGGGAGCTCCTCATCAGTTTGACCAAAGCATACAACCAACACGTACCGGTCCATGTCGTGTAAGCATCAGTTTTTTCACGAATAATGCTAGCTTGGAATAAAATATCGGTCAATTGTGAACAAAAGTATTCCGCGCACTGTCAAATCTCCCACGGTTTCTTCTTCTTCTGTGATATGTGTACAATGTACAGGATGTTCACACCAGACCACAAAGCGCGCCGTCGCCACCTACCGGACTGAGCACGGGTCCACAGTTAAATAAACAGTGAATTGTAAATGCCATCTTCGCTGCAAAATAATATGAATGTCATCAATAGTTCAATAAAAAATCGAGTTTATATGAAAATTCCCTAGTTATAGATCACATACTGTAGCTTTCTGAATACAATAATTCTGAAATAAATTGTGTTCATAACAAATCATTCATAAATAGTTGTCTGTTATTACTATGATTAATGTACTAACAGACCAATAATTTCTGATGACAACATATTTTTAGAGCAATAACTGAACTTATGTTATACGTTGGAATTTTGTATTTTAAGGAAATAAAACCAATCAGAAGCATTGAGCAGTGCAAGACAGACTTTTAATTTAAATATACTTTGTAAATACAAAATATGTCACAAAATAATACAATTATAGAACTTGTGGTTTTCATTTTTACGAATAAAACTGAAATTATCTTAATGATGATAAAAATCCATTATTATTGGCTTACTGGTACATTTTCTGTCACTTCCCTTTTGCAAACAGATCTACTGATGCTCACTGATCCCCACAACTCTGATGGATCAACAGATGATGCAATGTTAGCATCACTAGTTGATTTCTACAGTGTGTTCCTGGACGTAGACGATGTAGTGGTGAGTGTTTTCTCCCTGAGTGAGGACTGTCAGGGCCTCCAGGCCATTTGCGTCCTCTACCACCATCACCTGGTCTCCTGTTAGACCCCCATCTGCATTCACCACCATCAACTGGTTGCTGCATTCACCCACTTCCTGCTCGTCATCCACCTGCAACTTCAGACACATCTCAACATTAATATTTTGCTGTAAACACTCGTGATTTCCAGAGTATGTGATAAGATGTATTTACCTGTTGTACGACGGTAACAGTGCCTGGTGCCATGGCAACCATGGAGGTGACTGCATCGTGAGTCTCTGTACTGTATTCAGTGATGTGCTGGATATTAACTAAACATAGAAGACACACATTTATTGTGACCTGTCACAAAGTTCATATGAAAGCATGTCTGGTGGTTAGTACTGTCTGTTTATCACTGTTGCTGTTGTTACCGTTCTCCTGCAGGGCTGTTTCAGGTACTTCTGTCAGCTGCTCTTCATCCTCCACAGACACATACTGAGTCTCCACTGTTTCCCTAACCTGAATATTAATAGATAAGGCAGAGAATGCATATACCTGAAAATACTGACTTTGACAAATAAATAAACTATATTCTAACATGATTGAACTCCTCCACTCCTGAGATTTTGGTAGCAGTTTTACAGTTTCTAAATCAGAAATATAAATTCAAATGAAAAGAGTTTGGGACAGAGACAAGACTAATAGTCTCCCACTGCTGTTGAAATATTTCATAAAATAAGTAAAAACTGGGACCCGAGCGTAGCGCTAAAGAGAAAAGTCAGAGCTATTCTCGTCGTCACAGGCCGTCCCTGCTCAGAGCATCATTTAAAAACAATAATTCATTTTTTCACTGAATCTATTCTGTGTAAGTGAACACTGTTTACCTCCCAGGTGCCTTCCACCACTTTCAGGCTGTGTTTGCTCTTCAGGTGTCGATTCAGCTCCCACTTGGTGCAATAAACAAATTCACATTCAGGACACTTCATACCCCCTAAACAAAACAAAACACACACACACACACACACACACACACACACACACACACACACACACACACACACACACACACACACACACACACACACACACACACACACACACACACACACACACACACACACACACACACACACACACACACACACACACACACACACACACACACACACACACACACACACACACACAAAACCTATTTTCAGTTATGCTGAACACGCATTTTGTTTTGTACTGCTGCAGGAATTAAGTAATATTTAATGATTTTTCTCCTGGCACAAAATAGATTCTCACTCCTGATAGTCTTCACCACAACACTTTCAAAGTCTTTAATCAGTGCAATTGTCCTACTTTAGTAAAATGTGACTATAAACAACATGAGAAGTGTAGACAGGGCAGAATGAGAGCAGAGATCTGACCTTGCTGTTTCAGAGCATCGGGGTTAAGCAGTCCAGGTCCTGCATTCTGATATTTCTGATCCGGGTGTTTTATGTTGTAGTGTCGCTTCAGGGGACCCACAATGTTACAGGAGTAGTGGCAATGTGCACAGCGAAATGGCTACATGGATAAAAGAAAACACACTAGTTATTGTAAGACATGACATGACAAATAACATTAACTTACTTTTCTAAACAACTTCTCAATCCTTTTATCAAAACGGTGACATGACATCGTGAGTTACTTACCTTAAACTCAGCGTGTTGCTCCATGTGTCTGAGCAAGGAAGGTTTGGAGGCCGAGGTGAAGTCACACTCTGAACATTGAAAACTCTTCCCTGTATAAACCAAAAAAAATAAGTCTCCTTTAATTAATCATCACTTTTTACTTTCTAAAAATGTTGTCGTTAAAGCAGAATACTTGTGAAATACAGAATATTTGTGAAATACAGTAATCAATTCCATCAGGTATAATAATAAATAGACAAATAATATGTACCTTCATCGGTGTGGCTCAGTCTGTGGCTTTTGAGCGTGACTTTAGATTTGAACTTTTTCCCGCACAGATCACAGAGGTGACGCCTCTCTGTATTGTGTCGGTTCATGTGAGTCTTCAGGTTACTCCTGCTGCGGCCCGCATAGTCACACACACCGCACACATACGGCTTCACACCTACACGAGCAGACACAGGAACAAAATAATAACAATAGAGACAACAACAAAATTCCCAAAACATAATCTTTATAAAGTGAAGGGGATATACAAAATCTTGTTTATGATTGCTTTTACATTATAAGTAGTTTATTAGAATAACATAACAATTAGTAACATATTTACAGAGAAAAACTTAACTTGTGACTTAATTTTTAGTGATGCTTAAGGGCACATTTTCTTTAGTGGGACGTGCAAAATCTCAAAGACGGTGTGAGAAAGTGTGAAGAAATCTGAGCCACAAATAACTGCTGAATAATGAACATATGCATTGCAAGGTCTTTTTTTGATTAACTGGTTCTGCTCACTGAGACCTTCCTCAACACCTGTGCTGGATTTATGTCTGCCAACATCCTCAGCCTCTGATGTACCTTCAAGGTAACCTGATCATTTAGGTAGGCAAGCGTTTAAAGAGGTAGGTAAAGAGACAAAGAGGCAGATATTAATAAAATGTACTTCCTCAAAGCATCACAGCTAATTAAGACATGGTTTGAGTATCAAATAACTCATTCAGCATTTGTTTTTTCAGCCTCACATAACTTGTTAGGTTCCCTGTTAAACATAACATATAACAGATTTAACATTAGTAGTTTACAATAGTATTTTATTAACAAAATATCCTTGCAGGGAAAAACTGTCCTCAAAACTGAAAAAAAGTGTTATTGTGTTATTATTCTTATGTAACTTCTGCCAATTGATATTTCCAGTGTTTATTTTTGTTCCTCTTTAATGTTATGTCAACAGCATACAAGCAGAACATTTTTTGTTGTTTGTATTTCTATTTTCCTTTTACAATGTCTGCAGTGTGTATCTGTCTAGTCCATCCTCCTGGAGGGCAGCCAGGAGGAAGAGAACCAGATGGAAGAAGCTCAGATCACACATGAATCATGCAGTGAAAACTCTGCATGGTCCCTCGGGCCTAGATGTGTTTCTCCATCCTTGTGCTGTGTGTGTGTGTGCCTGGGTTAAAGGTAAAGGAATATCACACCTTGATGGGCCCAGATGTGCCGCTGGAAGTCACTGCTGTTCTTTAGGAAGTAGGATTCACAGTAGGGGCACTTCTCTGCTCGCTGCACCATTAGTCCTTTACCCTGCGCAGGTACAGCATCTGTAAAATACATCAACACACAAAGTTAAAAAGCAACCTTGGGAATGTTAATTAAGTTGGTTTTGTGAGTTAAAATGTATTTCAGCTAGCTGCTATACAGTAAGTGCAGGGAAGAATTAGCCAATTCTAACACTCAATCTGATTAAACTGTGAGCCCAAGACATGCTGTTTTTTTAATCTACAAAATCATACATTCTGTCTTCAAGAAACAGAAGAAAGTTAAATTATCAACAGAATTTCAAATATCCGATGGCTGTTATATGAATCATGTGAGACGGATGCTTTGGGTTGAAAGCGACAGGTTTGAAAATGAGCGTTTTAGAGTTAAAAACATTAACATGTGTGTGAGTTTTGTCTTTATCTGTATATATACTGTATTTGTTATTTACCGGGGTGGGATGTTTTGATGTGGTGTTTCAGTCTGTGCTCTGGATAGTTGTTCTGGCAGACTGGACAAGTCGCAATCTTTCCCTGAAAAAATGACAAATCCCAACAAGTGAAATCAATCGTTAATTGCTGCATCCTTCACAGAAGTTATTGGTAACACAAGACAAACATTTTTATTTGATTTTAACTTATTTATCCATTATAGTGAAGGCTTGCTACCTGTTCCTGGTGGGTCCTCAAATGGGCCTGGAGTTTGTATTTGTCAGGTGTAGTGTATTTACAGCCGGGCTTGGAACAGGGCAGCAGCACACCGCTGTGCTTCTGGATCTGGTGCCGTTTCAAAGAGCTTTTGGTGATGGACGAGTAGCTACACTTTGAACAGTAATGCGAGTGCTCCTTGGTGTGTGTGCGCACATGAACGTTATAGTGGACTTTGTACCAGAACAGTTTACCTATGCAGCAAAAAATAACAACTATCAAACACTCAAGCCACATAGAGGAAAAGCTAAGTACAGATAATAATGTACTTTATTGTAAAATGAAACTAATTAAATAACAGGATAAAAGCTTCTCACCACAGTATTGACATTCCAGGTCCCCGTACATTTTCCTGAGCCGTTGGAAAGACTCCATATTGAGTCGAGTCTTCTGAAGAGATGAGAACACCTGCTCGAACGCACTCTCATGGAAAATCTCCGACACCTGCCAGCAGAGAAGGAAGATTAAAACTCAGTCTGCCAGGAGCAAAGTTGCTACCTCAGGAGTGGATGGGTAGAATTATTAGAGTTCCTCTAAGATAAGTAAATATTCCAAACACATTAATTAAGATATATGCTTTGATTCCAATATCAAATTATAAGACTATATCATCGTCTGTGATACAGAAAACGATTTGTAAAAAGCCTTGTAATGTAAAAGATCATAAAGGCATCATCAAAACAATAGCACCTATTTTAATATTTGATAAATCATCAAATTATGTTTAAGTCATACTGTACATCCCATCATTCTTTTGTTTGGACTTCTCAAATACAAAATTCTTTGCCTGAACATTATATCGAATTTCATATGGATTGTTGGACAAATAAGGCAAAATAATTCATTAAGAAAATAAGTGGAAAATGATAATGTCATATGTGCTAACTGACATTATTGTACTTTAATTTACCCTTTCTGAATGTAGAGTTAGTTCATCTTCCCCTGCGGCCGCTGATGACACAGTTGTGTGAGTGTTCTCTTCAGCTGAGTGTGAGTTTCCTTGCGTGCTGTCCTTTAAGAGAGGGGTAATAGGTGTGCATGCCTCCACAGCTTTGTCCTGTGATTTCTGCCCAGCTGTTTCTTCATCCTGTCTGTCAGAGGGAGTGATGGTTTCTAAAGATATGTTGGAATGATTCTGTTCTTTTGAACTTTGCTGTGCACTTTCCTTACTCTGCACTTCTTCTGTGGTTTCCCTCTGAGATTTATCTTCTTCTTTCTCTTTCTCTTGTTCCACATCTATGCTCGCTGCTACTTTTGTCTGCCCCGCTTCGCCATCCCCCAACTCCTCCTCTCCAACACCATTTCTTCTACTCTCATCTCTTGTCCCCTCATCTTCCCCTTCCTGCTCTATCCCTAGCTCTTCCTTCTCTACATCTTCCCGCTCCTCCTCCCCCCACATGCCTCCCCCAGGCTGTATCAGGTAGTAGCTGTTGTTGATGCAGTCGGTGAAGGCCTGTCCCTGGTCCAGCTCCAGGTGAGACTCTTTCAGGTGACTCTTCAGTCTCTGGGAGCTGACAAACTTCCCATCGCACACACAGCACAAATATAGGAAGAGGTGCTTCCTGACATGAGCGGCAAGGGTGGGCATCTTGGTTGCAGCGTGGTCACAGAGCAGGCAGGCAAAAGGACGCTGGGGCCCGTGGACCAACAGGTGGCGCTCTCGCTCCAGCTGGTTCTTAAAGCGTCGGTTACAGGTGGGACAGTGGTAGAGGAGCTGCCTGAGGCCCTGACGGGTCTTTAACCTGGACAGATCAAAACAAATTAGAAGGGCAGATGTGACAGGAAAAACACAATGTAGATATTTTAAATCAAACCTGAGTTGTTGGTAGCTCTGGTGGACAGCAGCATCTTTCAGGTTGTGTCGTTTCTCCATGTGTTTCAGCAAGTTCTTCACATCTGAGTATTTTTTTTCGCAAAAGCTGCAGTGCTGTTTCACCTTCAAATGGACCCGCTCTATGTGAACCTGCATTACCAGAAACACAATCAGTGCTGCGATCGGATTAACAATCCATCTGGGTGTTGAATGTATTGTCTCAAAGTTTGAATGTTAACAATAATTATACTCAGGATATAACATTTTGCTACTAACATTATCAATATCTGTAATAGAGTTGGTACAGCACCTTGAGGTGTCCTGGGCTCAGGCAGTTGAAAGGGCAGTGCTGACAGCTGAACTTCTCTCCTGTGTGCTTCCTCAAGTGAACATTCAGGTTGGCTTTAAAGGAAAAAGAAGTACAAAAGTAAACAGCTTTTACAGGAAGTTAAACTAGTTTGTGGCTGCAGGTTTCACAATTTTGTTATTTAAATACTTACAGCAACTTTGTGTTGCTTGCTTGTAACTATTAATATATCCATCTGCACTCATGGGCTGGTTCCTATGCCTTATTATATATATCATAATGGTATGCATTTAGTTTAAAGACAAAAGACTTCTTCAACCCCCTTTCATTATGTTCACTAAGGGACACTGACACTGATTTACCTTTGATTGCCGATGCGTAGTCACAGTGTGGACACTGGAATGGTTTCTCCTGGGTGTGTGTCCTCAGATGGGCGACCAGTGAGTGTCTGAACTTAAAGATCTTGTTACAGAACTCACAGGCAAAGATCTTCAGCTGGCTCTGAAGTAAACTAGGAGACAGAGAGTAAT
Organism: Eleginops maclovinus; assembly: GCF_036324505.1. Lineage (NCBI taxonomy): Eukaryota > Metazoa > Chordata > Actinopteri > Perciformes > Eleginopidae > Eleginops > Eleginops maclovinus. Next base: position 15,042,946 of record NC_086351.1, on the reverse strand, counting down.
AATATTACATTTACAAGTTGTCCTATAATAAGTAGTTGCTATTATGGCAGTGAAACTGTTGTTGTTGATAAAATATACAAGCTTCTCTGACTGGCCTTAGGCGGCACAGATAACAACATAACAAACACCGAAAGAAAATACCCTTTACTCTTCAAAGTAACAGAGACATAACATCATTTCTATTTGTTAGATATTGAAATGAGACCATTCACATTAGTATGTAGCTTGTAGTTTACAAAGGGTCATTCAACTAAGCTGATTCCGCAAAGCTAACATAACAGTAAAAGAAAATCATTGTTAATACATTCAATAAACAGTATGCATACAGTACTTGGTAGCATCTTGCTTGATAGAATATTCCTGGAAGCCTCTGCTCGCTGCTGTTGTTGTGGAGGTCGGGTAAGGACTAGAGTAAAAATCAGGAGGTACATTAAAGGTCAGACTGCTACAAGCACAAACCAACAGGAGCTTTACAACACGATTTATTACAACATGTTTCTGTGATATTTTCTATACAAAGCTTACTGACAGTGTGTGTTTATAATCATCAATCATACACTACATTCAAAGAGTAAGAGGAGACATGGACACTCTCCATTACACTACCTTGGCTCCTGGTCTGTCTTAGGGTTACTGTCACAGGTAGGGGCTTCACATGCAAGGTCTTGTGTCTGACCCTTGAAGACTGTAGGCTGCTTACAAAATAAATAAAAACAAATTCAATAAATAAAGACAAAAAATATATATTTTAAAATGTAAGATTAATTTATTATAAATTGGAACTGCAATGAAAAATGAAATGTGAAAATAGATAAATGTATTTAGCTTTTGAGCGAAAATCCTTGTGGTATTAGTCATAACAAACATTATACAACAGTTTTAACAAGATCATTTATTTGTTTTTTGAGAAAATAACCTTCTATAAAATCACAACCCTGAGACACTAAGAAACAGTTCCTAAAAAAAAGGTGACATTTCTCACTGTAAAAAGTTTATGAATAAATCTCTCTACGTAAGTAAAATCCAGACTGTCTGCCAGACTACATTCTTTACAGTTTGGGTATATATTTTTGTCAATTCCTGTGTTTACCTGAGGTTGAGCTTGGATGGACAAAGAATCGGTTTCCGCGGAATTGTCCTCTACTGGAACCATTTTAGAAACACCTGTTGAGTTAAAAGGTAACATACCTTTCTTAAAAGTATTTCTGATAAAGCAATCCAGTCAGTCTCTAGCCAAAATGTTTATGACTTTATGACAAACCTGGAAGTGTTTTATCTTCAGTCAGAACAACACTGATGACAGACTTCTTGTTTCCCTTTGCTAGGCCTCCTTCTTTTGAGGGGCGGCTTCGGTTATTTCTCGGGTATCTGAGGCTGCCTGTGTCTACAAGCAAAGAACAGGAAGGGGTCAGGTCGCTAGCATCATTCACCTTTTACAAATCATCAAAGATCACATTTATTATTCATTTTAAAGCAGCAATTGCTGTCTGTCCTTGGAAGAATGTATTTTAAGAAACCATGTTCTGAACTTGAAGGTCTGAACTCACCTTTTTCTCTCACCAGTCCTGCTCTTGCTGGATTTTGTTGCGTTTGGTTTGGATCTACTCCAACAGAATCCAAACTCCCAGAACTGTCAGCTCCCGCTCTACTGGAAATGCTCCCTAAAATTGATTTGGTGTGTTAGGCAATACCTGAATTTACAAGTACAATTAATGTGTAAATGGTATTCTTCTGTTCCTTTACCCAACATCTGTAGTTAACACAGAAGTATTTAATCATCAATCGAATTATAGATAATCCCAAACATGCTTGCTCAGGTCACTGAAACTTTGAAAGCCTCTATGTCCCAAATTCACTTTTCTATTGCTAATTTATTCGACTCCTTACTTTTCTCCTCTTCGTCCTCCCCCTCTTCCTCATCCCTCAGGCAGATGTGTTTGAGGATCTGTCGTCTGTTGCTGAATGAGCGATGGCAGTCTTTACATTCAAGCCCTAGTGCACCATTATGGCTTTCGCCTAAAAATATAAAAACAAGTTAGAAATTTGATTTTGGGAAACAGTTTGTGTAGTGTATTTGCAAAAATCACAAATCGTAACCATTTACTTGAACAAATGAAGGTCATAGCTTAGCTATACAATAAACAAGGTATAGACCTTATACAAGTGTCTATAAAGTCTAAGTACCTTCTTCTCAAATGCATAGGGTATTTCTTTTCTATGGGATACATATCAAGACCAATACTACCTTGTAATGAGATGCATTGTTTGTCTCCCTTCTCCTTATTCCCTTCTTCTTCTCTTTGAACATCATCCTTCAGAGAAGTGAAGGACTCAGCCTTGTCCTCTGTCAAATCTGTGCGTGTCTTCTTCGTAGAGCCTTTCGGTCTTCCACGCTTTCGCTTTACTGGGCTCTCTGTGAGCCAACATAACAGCAGAACAAATAAGAAGACAACACCAGGTTATTTTCCAATGAACAGATTATTATCCAGTATGTTTTTATGTTTCTAATATACTGTAATAGTTAATGCCTTGCGACATAAAACTTCATTGTTATCTCTCTAAACAAAGTCCAATTCATCTCAAAATGAGTAAACAAGTAATTATTATTTTTGTAATATTATGCGCGTAGTTTCTATTTTTAACATCATTTTGGAATAGTTATTGTGGCAATTACAGGCTAATCTGACCTGCTTGCGTCTCCACAGGCTCTCCTATAAGGGGCTGCAGGGAAACGATGATGTCATCAGGGGCTTCCTGCTGTGGGTGTAGCTGGGAGCAATGGGCCAGCAGCTGAGAGCGACTGGGAGAGAAGATGTTGCACAGCCGACACATAAACACAGAACCAGCTGGGGAGAAAAGGAAACAATGCTAATGTCATTGCCTGCTCTCAACAATATAGCAAACGTAGGCTAGTTATTTTGAGTCATTGTATTCTCCTTCTGATACCCCCAAGAATAAACCCTTTAACCATTTGCAATATCTATTCAAAACTGTCTTGCAAATTGTGCATAAAACTTAATATGCCGAACAGACAAAAGAAGGAACATTGCTTCAGTCCATTTTTATCTATTTGTTTAGGTGTTACATTCTGCAAATTTGTTATTTCATTATTTTGAAATGGAGGATACACAATATTGTGAAACGAACCAATGAAAATATGAGCTTGACGTCTTTGCTTTTTTTTTTTAATAAAGGTCTATGATCAGTCTTTCTCCACAGTTTGATGCTGTCTCAAAACTTTCATTATTAATAATATAACGGTGACAGATTCAGGGCTGACGTTAGTCAACACTTTCTGCCTTCAGTAATAACAGCTGCCGAGAATGACAGTAGAAGGGTTAACCTTTATCACAAAAAAACCTGATATTATGGAAAATAAAAACTTAACACGTTTGTTTATTTTGATTTGGCCCAAACTAACATGAAGACCGGACAAACATATTCGAGTTGAAGCTAGCCAAAGTTCTTACCTGCTTTTTGTCCATCCATTTCCCCCAGCGATTTAGCAACAAAACAATACTAATTTATCGATGTTGTTAAGGCATCATAGAGCTAAATACAATCACTGAATTTATATTTAAGAGCCTTATATTATACAATGCACATAGACATTTCTGACGAATCTGCCACACAAGTCCTTACAACCAGCGGAAGTGCTCTGTAGTGAAACTAGCGCTGGCAGAGCAGCGCCCTCTGTGACGGGGGGACTGAACTGCGGCTATCAGAATCAGAATCAGAATCAGAATACTTATTCATCCCAAACTGGGACATTTTTTTGTTACACTAACAAAACACAATATAAAAAAATAAGAAATATACAGATAAAATAGTGCAATGAAATGGAATATTAAATGAAAATATAATATAAATGTACAAGTGTAAAATGTGCATATTATGTCCAGTTAACAGAGAGGCTAGGAGCAGTGAGTTGCCTGCCAGCCAGAGGGGAATTATTGTACAGTGTTATTGCAGTGGACAAGAATGTTCTCCTGTACCTGTACGGAACTGGAGAGGGAACTGCAGCAAATCAGGAGTTCAGTTTTCCTCAAAGAAACACATTTTGGACATGGACATGGTTATATGTATATGTATATGTATATGTTGCCAATTGTGCCAAGAGGCTCGAGCACTGTTTACATAGACTTGTATGTGATTAGTTAAGTTTGTGTTGATAACACAGTGTGTCTGCTATAAAGTAATTATTGTTCTTCTTGTGTAACATTTATGGTGTTTACGAACAAATAAACCATATTTGCTATAAATACATTTTGGTTTTTCCATGTTTTTTGATCATGTTTTCATTCAAAATCTACCTTTAGTGTTATATGTCTACAAGGAGCTGACATTTTTTGGGTTGAGTTAGAGAAAGAAAGAGTTTTTTGCATATTAATTTGCAGTATTATTTTAAAGTTGTTTCCTAATTATTGCTTCTGCCCACAGTTTGTATTTATTTTTATGTTACTTCGAAACGCTGCAAATAGATGGTGAAAATCACGAACAACTTTTAAAATAAAGGGACAGTGACCAAAACTTTATTTAACAGTGCAAGAATTTACAGACAAACAGACATTTACAAAATGTTGTTATTTGTAAAACAAATTGGGACAGGTTTATACCAGTCCCAATGATTTACAATGGCTAAAGATTGCGAAAAACACACACTCTCACACACACACACACACACACACACACACACACACACACACACACACACACACACACACACACACACACACACACACACACACACACACACACACACACACACACACACACACACACACACACACACACACACAAACACTCATACACACACACACACACACACACACACACACACACACACACACACACACACACACACACACACACTCATACACACACGTAATCAAAAATACGCAAACACGTTTTATGAACAAGTCAACTTTAGCCAATTTGCTAAGCTTTCAGGTAAAGATGATAGATCCTATGCCTATTCCTATTTCATTTTTAACATCAATACACCCTCTGCTCTCATTTTCTGTTTTTTACATACAGTATTGTCGTTCAAGACCTCAGATGATGGGAGACTAGCTAAACCTACTAAAAAAAAATGGGCATGCTCTATCATCAGTAAAAAAGGAAGCAGTTGGTTGCAAGCATCATTCAGGAACAAAACACATAAGTAAACTCCACCCCACAAGATAATCTTTGACCTAGTAGATACTGTGAACTAGACATAAATGATGCACAGCTATATTTGTGTTAGGATTAGTCCAGTACCTCCATGTACACATATATCATCCATGGATTAAAACTAGGAGATTGCGTCCTCCACTGCTGATAAGATGTAAATTCCTCTCTGACACAGAAAATAGAATGTATAACATACACATACTTGGAACTTTTTTTTGTCGTGCAAATTGTTGTAGTCAATGAATATAGGAGTGGTTTACACTGGATTATGTCCATGGGAATAAAAGGGAGAAATAGATAATCACATTTTATATCATTCACAAATACATCTCAGTCATTTTAGTATGTGTGTAATGTATTTTAACTCCAAAAATATTAACATTTCCTTTTTTTTAATACATATTTACTTTATATTTCAAATCAGCCGTTTCCTTCTGTGATTGTCAGTAAACAGAGCATAATATAATGTACACACTGATATGTTAACACATAACTTGAGCACAATGGAGTTATATTAAAACGGAAACTGTGACAACACCAAATGAAGGCTTTATGTTTACCAAAAGCTGACATTCACAATGATCTTAGACAATAAATATTATATATTTTTTAGACAAATGGCAGAAAGTACTCGGATGAAAATGAGCCCTTAAATCTCCAGTTCAACTAAAACTAAAGAAGAGACAATTATGAATAATGTAAAAGAGAGGGATACTTATAGTATTGACTTAAATTGATACAGTAGTGAAAACCCTGAGCTACAAAATTATTGTTTTAAAGTTTTTTCTATAAAACAATCATACAGAAATACTGCATGTTACCCTGATAATGTGTACATCATTGAAAAAGTAACTTCACAAAGTATGAAGTATGATTTGATGTTTTGAAGGCCATGTATCGTTTGAAATCAGCAATACCAATTTTTATGGGTTTGCCGCCTTGGATTTGTTTTGCTGTGTGTGTACAGTTTAATGTGACGTTAACCCTGACCAAAGTTTCTTTGGCTATTTAGTTGAGCAAATATGCATTAACAACTGGCTACAAATGTTTTCATGGGATTTTCTTGCCCATTTCTTTCACTGTATCCATAAAATGAAGCAAACATGTCAATAACATAATTTAAAAGGGACCCGAAATTCTAACAAACAAGTAAGCAAAGATGCTTTGTAACACGACTGCTGTCAAAAAATCCCAGGGTACACATCAGGTTTTATGACATGGTCACAAGGCTTGAATGGTTCTTTCCTGAGAGCATTTGTTGAGGGGTACAAGATGTCTGAGTGTGTGTGTGTGTGTGTGTGTGTGTGTGTGTGTGTGTGTGTGTGTGTGTGTGTGTGTGTGTGTGTGTGTGTGTGTGTGTGTGTGTGTGTGTGTGTGTGTGTGTGTGTGTGTCTGAGTCTGTGCGTTCACATTGTGCAACACTTGTTCTTGTGTGAGTTAGAGTCTTTGAAGCGAAGTCTTTGCTTGGATCGATATTTCTCCAGGTAGGTTAGCTGTTTACTGTTGATTGCTCCACGACGCTTCCTGAAAATTATATAAAATAACGATGAATGATGGAAGTACACACATTTCAGTGTGCATTACCTTCTGCCACAATCTTTTCACTTATTAATTTGATATCACCACCAGATGGCAGCAGGAAAGAAATGTTCAATTTCTACACAAAAACGTTTACATTAAATACTGCATTTATTGAATGATTAAAAATGCATTGTTTATATCATGTAAACATATTTCTTTCCTGTGTAACATGTTTATCAAAATGAGAATGAGACATTGTTTGCATTCAAAATAAACAAAGCAGAGGTGCTCTTACACCATATTTATATATATATATATATTGCATTATGAGGATGTAATATATAAATGTACTCACTGTCTAATGAGTTGAATAGCATCTTCATACTTCATCCCACTCTCTATCAAAGCCAGAGCAACCATCACAGGAGCCCTGTTTGCATGCAAACAAAGACACACACAGTCCAGTCTGAGTTGACTCCAGCTTGCTCCCAATGTATTCATACATAAATAGGCCTAACAATTAGCAAGACAGCAAAGCTTTTCAAATTAAGGCAAAAATACATGACTATTATGAGCACAAGTATGTGAAAATAATATGTTTATATATAAATATATATGAAAAGCACTAGTGATCAACAATAAGATAAAATATGTCCCTTGGATAGGGTTCAGACACAAACTGTGCGAAGTGTGCGTTTTCCTGTTGTTGTTCTCTGTGTCTCTCACCTCCCCAGTCCAGCCACACAATGGACGGCCACGCAGCATCCTGGTTCCTCTTGAAATTTCTTCTTCAGCAAATTCAACCAATCATCAACAAGCTTAGTAGGGGGTGGGGCTCCGTCATCAAAAGCCCAATCCTGAAACCAAAGTAGAGCAGACTTTTACAACTATTTCTGGCACTCTTGTAACATTTGTGTTTATGTTGGTCTTAACTGAGTGCTCACCACCACAGTGATGCCGTCTTTTTCCAACGGTGTTTTATCATAGGTGATATCACAGACACGAACAACTGTGGTGGCGCCAAAGTGTTTCAAGTCCTAGAAGAGATGACAGTGGTAGGATGGTTTTCACTAATTCAACTAACTTGAAATGTCTCTTTGTTTACATGTCATCAAGAGGGGAGAAAACACATGACGTATATGTGCATGTGTACTATATGTCATCCTCTTTAATCTTTTCAGTTTACTGATGGTCTGTTAACACACAATATACACATGTTTCTTACCTCTATGAAGGTGGTGAGCGTGCTGTCAGTAGGGTTGTGTGTGATGAGGAATCTCATGTTCTTGTGGCACAGTTCCACTGGAGCAGGACGGTTCATGATGGCAGGCGTGATCTTTAATGTCCTAGGAGGACCTCTGTTGGAGAAAAATGTACTGTATGTATCTTAAGATGGAACACAATGTCCACAAAATTACACCACATAAAAATGCTCATAACATTTTGAAGAGCTTCAACTAGTTTTCTCAAGTTACCTTGCAAGGCCTTTTTAATGGCAGACATTTCGACAGGTCACACTCACTGTCACGCTGTCGTGGCTAACTGGGGCACTTGACCTTTCCTACCATTACAAGCCAAAATGTCCGCTGGGAAAAAGGTCCAGCTTGATTCCTCCAGAACGCATTACCTAAACTGCGCCATACTTGAGACATCAAGATATATCACAAGATCACATAATAAAAGTCCTTTCTTCTAAAATCCACTTCAAACAAGCACTTCTCCATAAGAGACAACATTTTTCAAAGAAGAAAGCTTTATGCTTGATTAAACCTAATCTCAAAATTGCACCTAAATAAAATCTTCCAGTGGCTTTGGTCAAATCTGTTATGGTGGGACAACTTAAAAATGATATATATAACATGAAATCGACTGGAAAAAGTAATGTGGATTCAAACAAATAATTAATATTTAACAGCTCGGACTGGTAATATCTTGATTGATACAGTAGTGTGATGCACATACTGTATCGCTTGAGTTTACTTCAGTGTAAACAGTCTGCTAGTAATGGCAAACTTAATTTTTAATTTAATAGACAGGTTGCACTTTAGTAAAAACAAATAAAGTTTGTAGTATGCAGTACATTACTATGCAGTATGTTTCTATTTAGTAACTTAGTAGGCCTATGTGATTTTGAACATAGCCTGAGTTTTGACCTGAAATTATTTCCACCATACAATTAAAATTGATTTACGACTTTGGGAAATATTGTGTATTCATAAATCTGTATAGTATAGGAATACTCCAGTAGCTGCAGTTGAAATATTGTATGTGGCTTGTTATTGCATTATTTTCGAACAAGGACATGTCTCCTGTGTTCTGGCTGTTCTACAACTTCTTTAAAAACATAAACTAGCACTTTTTTGATTCTAGGCCTGTAAAATTAAACATTCTTGTGAATAAATAGTACCACCCTGCTGCAAAGGCAAGCCAAACGATGATTTAAGATTAAACTAAAAAGCTGCAACAGAATCCTATAACCAAGCCATAACAAGTCAATGAGGAGCAGCGCTGGTGCATAACTAGATTTAGTCAAGTTCTGATGAGCAGAAGCCCCTTACCTTTAGCTGGAGCTGCAGCAGGTAGCTGCTCGACTTTCAACCTATATCAGGTCACCAGGTGACTTCCTGTCTGTGGTTGAACTTCCTGTTCGGGTATTGTTTATAGCCTTTAAGGTATTTTCCCAATTCCGATTTCCTGTTGTCATATGAGTACAGTTTTAGTCCATCAGTTGACTGTGTCCTGTAGTTCAGGAAGCACAGTGTGTCAACTCTCGTTGTTTTTATTTCTCACGATTGTCACTCTTTCAGTAGCTCTCTTTTTGCTTCTCTCTCAGGTAAGCTTCCAGTGTCGAGACTCCGCATATTACCCCATTAGCTGGCTGTTTCAGAGAGCAAGGGCAGGTGGTCTTTCAGGTTTCAGGGCCGCAGGACTGCATGGTGTAGCTTCATCCCAAGTAGGCCTTAATGGTGTTGAGCGTGGCAGTAGTCACCACTCCCCCGCACAAACTCCATCAACCAGCGATTCTAAAGTACAAAAGATACAAACTAGATATTACTCTTTAAATATATAACTCCAGAAAATCTGTGATGAAAATGATTGTTTCATTAAAGAAAATGTTCCAAACAAATTTTCTGTAAAATCAGCCAATTCTGTAAGGCAAAATATACTAATGATAGCCCTCATCTGTAATGTGAAGGGCCAAAGGGCCATGATGTACATAGATAAACAATCAAACAAACACATGAATATGTGCAATGAAACAAATTCTAAATCTCTTGCACGGAACTCACAAAATTATTGTATCATATTTAATATATGAACATTCTGCATAAAGTGTGCCTATGTTTAATCTAACTCTGGAAATTGGTTTGTCGTTGTAATGATTTAGAAAATAAATAAATGCAAAATAATAAGTCAAATGCTGCCAATACCAAGTCCACTATGCAAATTCAAAACTGATATTTGCTACTAAGTCTTGATTCTGCCTTGTTTTAGAAGCAATTTGTGTGAAAAACAAGTGTTGATTATCTCTCATTAAAACATTCAGACAAACAACAAGGGAAAGTCCAGAGGTACTCTGGGTAATCCGTCATCACCTCTTCATCCTAGCTTTGACAATACCCACGCACACACACACGCTTCATAATCACATGCCGACTTACTCACTGACTCTACCAGAAGAGTGCAGTCTATTCCTGGTTGTTGACTATCTATAATTAGGAATTTATCCTCTGTAACCACTAATGATGTTAGAGTAGAGGTCCATTTTTTTCCATGCTGTCAATTCAAATTGAAGAAAGAACATTTATTTTACTTAGCAGACTTTAGCTGATGTGCGATGTATGTTTTTGAGCAGTGACCCAAGATCAAAACATTAAATGACAGCATAAAGGAGCATTATTGAAATGACTAAACGGTAGCAGTAATTCCAATTAAAACTGCACATCCGGTCTTCCTTCTTATCTTAGAGCGCAGTTTAGTTTGTAAAAACAGGTGCGTCCCCTGATGGCTACGTCAGGACCCCAAGAAGTTAAAAATGGATATCAATATCCTTTAAGAGCACGTTAGATTGCCAAGATTTTTCTACAATACGTGCAATGTGAGGCTAAATGACATGAAGGTTAGTAATAAAGACAACAACAAGACAAGCAAGTAGTAGCCTCATATAGGATAAATCCTGTTAGAGTGTATTCACCTCTGCCTCTTTACAAATAAAGACACCATTTTTGCTGCTGAAGGTCCATTCACAAGTCATTCTGTAAAAGAAATGTTATCAATGCCTACATTTGAGTTGTTTCTGCAACAGTACACAGCCTTCCTTCTTACCTCAGAGGACAGATTGGCCTCTAAACAGTAAAATCCACAAACCAGAGTTAGTCTTACAGAAGCAAGCATCAGCCCTACAACAGTCAGAGTGCTGACATGCAACCAGTGGACTGCGGGTAGACAGAATATCTGTAGCTGTTTATAGCTGTATCTATACCAGCAGCTAATTACTGTATATGACACACCACATTTCAATGGTAGCAACAGTCTGCAGTATAGCAATGACTTCCCTGTTCAAGTGAATAACTGTGATTAGCTTGATAGCTTTCTTTTGAAACTTTACTGTAGAAATTAATTTCAATGGATTTTGTTTATAGCTGTATCTAAATTTGTCACATCAAGTTATTGCCATCAAACTTTACCAAACCCTTTTGCACCAAACATCTGTTTGGCTGTGTGACAGTATCAGGAACATTTCCTAGATACTTTGTATCAGCATGACAGAAACTAAAACAAATGCAAAATCTTTTCCTTACCTGCTATTCAATGTCCTTTCCGACCACAGGCTAAAAAGCAATTCTTCGGCCTCTGTCCCAGAGCGGAGTCCACCCGCTATTAGTCTTTTTCCACCTCTAGAACTTTATATGTCTGGTAGTCAACCACCAGAAAATGAAGTCTTTGTGCAACAACCTGTTGCTCTTCCCCACTATAACACCAAATTATCCTCCTCTCTCTGCAAACCCTGGCCTCATAGTAGCTGCTGCGGTGTGTGTGCTGTGGCTCTACCTTGCTGTAGCAGTGCAGTTTGCTGTGTTGAGGATCTGCTGTGAGCTGGTCTAATCAGGCTGAGCAGCCATCTGACCCTGACAGCCCTGTCACTAGCAGAACACTCTACAGTTAATGCTCTTAGAGGGAGCGGAGAAGAGGCTCACTCCCCCTCCTCCTCCTCCTCCTCCTCCTCCTCTTCATTTACTCCACTCATTTTCCCTCCCCTCTTCCAGGGTAAAGAAGAGGTGCTATCCCCCCCTCTTCTTCTCTGCTCACCCTTCCTGTAGGCTGACCAGTATTTGGTCTCACATACAGGATAATGCACAGTGACAAAATACATATAGATCAGTGTTTTGGATGCATGTCTATCTTAAAAGATAAAAGTTTGTAAATGTGCAGGTCCAACAAGTTGTTTTTTGCTATGACACGTCTGTCTGGACCCTTTCTTGTTTTCCTTACCTCCCTCTCTCTCCCCTTTCCCCTCCCTGTACCAACTAAAAATAGACGGTCTTTGGAGCTGAACATGTGGACATGTTAAACCTTTGAATACAAGTTCATGGAATTAACTTTCCCCTTAAATGACAAAAGTCTCAAGTTTGTTTGTGTTCTTTATGTGTCAAGCAACTGTTTTGTTGCCACAATGCACAAAACAAAGTGTTGGTCCAAAAACTTCAATAAAAAAAGGGGAAATTTTTTCATTCAATTCCTGATTTTTCCAAGAAATTCACAAAGCTTTTTTGAAATATTTTTAAGGATTCATTTTATCAGATTTGTTTACAGGCTTGCAGTATGGATATGTGAGTGCAGGGAGTCACAAGGCAGTCATACGCTCAGACTTCTTAAAGCAGAACAAGCTGGGGCCTCATCTCACTATCAATCACTTTGAGTGAGAGACATGACTGTTAAACAGCACTCGGAGCTTTACAAAACAACTCTTAATAGCTAAAATTAGCTGAAGCAGTACTTGAACACTTTCCGGTTTATCACCTTCACATTTGAATGTTCAGGATCATGTCTGCTGCTTAAAGCTTTAATAATTTTCTGTGCTCTCGTAACATTTCAGATTTTCCTTATAGTGACCTGTCGCCTTTATTTGTTTTGGATAATCAGTGCAAATAGAGCCACAGGTGGTGATCAGCATGTTCAACAAAATGTGGGAGTCATACAGATAAAGAAGTCTAGAGAAGAGAGAAACAAGATGGAAACACATAGGACACTGTTTTGCCTTTGACTGCCAACAACATCTAAACATAGAGTAGAGGTGAACACTGCTCCTTCACACACTGTGCAGTATGTGTGTTTTACAAGATATAAAGCCCAGGTGACACCAGTATGTCTGTAAACAAAGTCAAGAAAAACAGAAACATGGGAGAGGGTTCAGGAGGGGTCAGGGTGAACAAGACCTTCAAAGTGTGATGATGTGTCATGTGGCTAAGACCACCACACTAATTTAGACTTCAAACATTTTCTGATTGACAGATCCAAGTAAGGACATTGACGTTTTCGAGATGTCCTGGACATTTTAATATTCATAGATAGTGTGACAGTTATGTTGTCAAATATTTCCTTGAACTAAGGGTCCGGATCTATGCTTGACCCTTTGCCGCATGTTGTTTCCTCTCTCTCTCCCTGATAAACTGATGAACTAAATCCACAAGGCCTATCATCTGCCAACATTACTTTAATATGTGTATAATCAACTTGACTTCATTATGTTTAGTGATATAGTATGTTTACACCATTTATTTAAAAAAATATTAGTTAATTTCAGCTGCATATATGAACGTATTGGTTTAAAGGTATGATGTACGCTACTGCGTTACCAAACATATATCACAGTAAAACATTTTATCTTTAGGATCCGTGCAATAATAATTCTCTTGAACATACTAACAAATTGCCTTTGTCTTGTGCTTAGTAAGCTGCATTGGCACATCTTGAAAATGAAGTGCAAAAAACAAACAATGAGTATGTGGAGAATCACTGTTCAAACAGCTGTATATTTTTTATGTGTTTTGAACAGTGGGCCAATACTTTTGGTCCGTACCGCTGGTGCATAAAACCCTTAAACGTATATCTCGTCCAAATTGGTCAAAATGTTTTGCCACTAAATAATTGGATTTGAAATTCTGATTAAAATATATTCGCCTACTTGTTTTACATTTTCTTCCTCTGAGGAACAGTTCCAGTGGGAACATCTGTTTTGATACCACAGACAGCATTGCAATGGCCCAAACGGGGTTGCTGCAATGGTTTCTGGTAATGTGAGCTGACACCCTGTAGGTCAAACCCTCAGCAGTCTTGTGCTTTTGATGGAGCCTAAAGTACACTTTGGGCGCCTGCTGTGGCGTCATGAAAGGAACAGGCTGACCTGCAAAGACTTCAGAATGCTTTCACCACAGCTTTAACAAAATGTGAAGGAAGTTTCCAAGCTTTTTTTCAATAAACCAAACACTGCATGACCATCATGGTAATTATGATTCAACATTCTCAGGTTCTCCTGTCACATTTGGACTTAAGCAGCAACTATGAATAGTGCAATTTATGACCTTGATTTCAGATATCAAACCTTTAAGTATTTCAACTATTTATTCATGGTGTAATAATATGACCATCGTTCAAGAGCCAAACATATACTTCATTTCATATCTATGTGTGTGTGTGTGTGTGTGTGTGTGTGTGTGTGTGTGTGTGTGTGTGTGTGTGTGTGTGTGTGTGTGTGTGTGTGTGTGTGTGTGTGTGTGTGCGTTTGCGCATGTGGTGTGTGTGTGTGTGTGTGTAAGAGAGAAAGATGACATTTTTGATAAAAGCAGAACCAATTGGATACATAAATTGATTCAACACCACTGGCTGTTGTGCATATCTTATATTCCTCATTATATTTGAGTAATGTTTACATGTTGATTTACCTGGAAAGATTGTCTTGGCTTTAGGTAATGCTTGGTGCTATTTAAACCTAGAAGATGCGCTCTAATCTGTCTTAGTTACATCTTCTCTCACCCTTTGTTGTACTAATGTCTGACGAGTACAAACATAGCCTCAAGTAAAAATAAAATGTCTGGCCTACAGTGATATAACCATAGAGAGCTGACCGATTTGTTCGCCAACAAATAAACAATGCTATGGGTGACTACAGTGGTGAAAGAAGTATTTAGATCTTGTTACTTCAGTGAATGTACTAATGCCACTGTATGAAAACACTCCACTACTCCAAGTAAAAGTCTTGTATTTCAAAAAATACTTAAGTCCAATTTAAATAATATCAGCAAATGTTAGTTTACTCCAGCATGAAAAAAATATTGTTTAACTAATATAATGGTTTGGAATTACAGCTGCATTATTGGGTGTGTTGTATCTTACTGCTGGAGATATTTAAGGTAGAGCTTATTTAACTACTTTATGTGAAGTTGGGTAGTTTAATCTACAATAATGCATCATATTCTATGAGCTCATTGTATGTTCATAAAGTCACTGTCAGTATCTCTAAAAAATGTAATGTTAATGAGCTCAGAAAAACTGCCATGTTTCTAATTTGGGACGATACATTGTAAATCTCATTCAACATGGTTTTTAAATATTTTATTTGGATTAAGAGAGGGAGAAATATCTGAACACTTAAAGCAACACGTATTCCTGATCGTAATTAGAAACAAACACAAACTCCCTGGACAGGAAAGGTATGCATTTCTCTCATTAGTTACTATCAAGCACTATAACTGAAGTGCATTCTATCACTAAGTATCTACAACTCCTATTACTTCTGGTGCAACAGTTATGGGGTCAATGTTACAACGTACTTACAGCTAATAATAATAACCTTGATTATTGCCCATCATTAACAGCAAACTACAGACAATTAATTTTATAATTAATAAATATCTACTGACGTTTCTGTATCATTCACTTCTGATGAATGACTGAAATTGGAGCACAGGCGAGCTTAACATTTGTGCTGATTTAACATGTTGTTGATGATGTATACGATGACACAGTGCATCCACTCATTTGGACCAGTTTGTAATTCTGTCCCTAGGCACACTACTCCTGCAGCAGTGTGAAATACTATGTAATCCCCAGGGCAACTGAGCAGAAACTAGATATCAAAAGGAAGTATGGCACCGTTTGTTTTTTTTAAACTGCTAGCTGCCATAGTACATTTTCATGATATATTAATACCACACAACTGCACAATAACTGCTTTCAGGTTTATACTTATATTTAGGGCATGTCACGTTGCAGCAGTAGCATCACTATCCTGGAAAACCAAAGCCCCTCATTGGCCAGCAGTGGACGGTGGAGAAGCAACAGTATGCTGTGTTGGATCAAACGATATTTAAAGGACTTCCTGTTTGAGCCATGCTAATATTTTAGAGTTCAACTAGATTAGTTGAGGAAACAATGATCCAGTGTGTTAGTTTACAGTGAATGCAGTAGGTTGCAGTTGAAGCGGAGGGGTCTTTAAGGAGTTGCAAATTGGTTTTATCCAAAGAATATGATGCAGGGCATACAAATGATAATAAAATGCAATACAATATAGTGTTGTGTGTTATTTAAAGCAGTGGTTCCCAACCTAGGGACTAAAACCAGTAAACTGTATAGCAATGACCCCCAAGAGCTTATTATTAAGAAAGAAAAGCAGAAAAAAATAACATTAATATAGCTTTTTCCCTTATATAATATAAAACAGGAGGACCTTTTCACACCTCTTAAAGCAAATCTAATCTAATCAAGTGTTGAGAATATCTTGGGGGAATCAATATATCTTAACTTTACTTAGAGATAGTTACTTGAAATATGTTTAATTGATCCAACATTTAGACCTAAACTCCTCAGCAAACGACCTATTGCACCTCAATCTCTTTTTTTAGATAGGTCATGTTAATACCACGACAAAGTTTACCCTTATCCATTCCTACTATACAAGGAAGTGTGCATGGGGCCTGTGTGATTTTGCACCTAAACACGCACACACCCTCGGAAAACATGGTTACATGAGAATGCACACATGCACATACACACAGGTTCAGAGTAAAAATCACAAGCATACTAACAAACTCACTCAAACACACACGTACAAACAACAACAAACACACACATGCACACACAGTCAAGCGTGTGGCAAGCGGCAGCAGCTGCTGTGTGTATAATTAGAGTGTTTTGAAAGCTGAGAGTAGGATGGCAGAACTTTCACCTGCAGGCTAAAAGGTTACCATGACGACCACAGACAAGCATGACAATACAACTCCTGTGACCAGCTTCATTAAATATGTACAGTATATGTAAGAAACATTAAAATATATATATTTTTTTTAAATTGCGATTGCTGTTATAATAAGCTGTTACAATAGGTAATAATAAGCTATTTCTTCCCACCCTCAATACAGGATTTCAAGGGTCAAGGATCTATCCACCATATGCTGTTAATTCAAAATTGTTTTTCCATCTCACCGTCCAACCCTTCTGCTTCGGGACAGACACACCCTCATGGCATTTCAAAACAAAACAGGTCCAAGTGACTGTCGTAAATCTCTTTTATATACATGTTTGCCGAATTATATCTAAGATTCAATCTATCTGTGAGTACAAAGCCATTTTAATCTTAAGCAATGACGTTAAAAAAAACAAGGTTTCTCAGTTTAAAAACAAAGCAGTGAGTTTCTTCCTCCAGCCAGTTGACTAGCTGCATTCAGAAAGGCGACATTATACCTCCATCTAGTGGAAATGACACAACGGTGCAGATGTGCTGCTAGGTTGCGTCACACTGGAATATGGCACTATTTCCAAACTTACATTACAGATGAATTGTCGCTTGAAATGGCAAATTAATGGCTTTGAAGTTTATTAGAATTACCATCTTACTACATGAATTCTTCTTCTTAGCGAAAAACATTTAATGTAGAGTAAAATATTCACCATGGTTCTGTTCCAACTTAATTTTATGGTTTATTAAAGTAACAATCAATAAAAGTTCAACATTTATCAGTTTCGAATACTCTCATTGGCTGAATTATTATTTTTTATTTTTTACTGTTTAGCTTTATTGCCCGGTTTTAAACCTTTGTTTGAAAAGTTATGATAATTATTGAAATGTAATTATTAACAGAACTTTGATGACGTTATTAAATTAGTAAAATTACATAAAACAGTTAATAGTTATGTAACCTATTACATTTCGTAACCTCCCCAACACTGGTTGGATTGTACTGCCCCTAACATGATCAATTCAGATTAAGGGATGTCATAAACTGAACGGCAGGGGTTTCCTCAATTGACTTGCCAGAATTTAAATGTGCAGAAAGACTGATCACGTGTACAAACATTAAGAGTTATAAGTAAAGTGTTGTTTATTACATTGGTATCGACATGACAGGATTTTTATATTGGTGGCAGTGATAGTTTGATTCTGTGATTGTAGATGCCGTCACTAATCCTCAAACACAGAACAAAACATAAGCAAGAAAAATACAGGTGGATGTTGATGCCAAATCTCTTTGGACAAAATATTATTTAAATTTTTGACAGTTGTCCAAGGTAAAACACACTGGCAGGCAAAGCTTAGTCATTGTTAGAGTCATGTTAAAAAGGATCTCATGCTGCTGACGTGAGGCTGAGTAAGATCTACCTGCTGCTCTCTGCTCCTCAGCCTAAATGGATTTAACGTTCAGTACACTGTGTGTATTTGTGTATCTGGCAGTGTGGGCAATATGTCTTAAATTAGGTGCTTTCAGGTCTGCCTGTTGTTGCTGTCTGCAGTACACACTGCTGTTTACACCCCAGTCACATCTCTTAATAAATCATTGAGAAGGGAACGTTCTGTATGCCAGTGATCATAAGTGGTCTATATGTTGTGTGTATGCTGCACGCACATTCTTTCTTCTTTTTAAACTTTGTCTTCCAACCAAAATCCCCATTTTTTTTTTACACCTTTCTAAACATCAGAACACTCTGGATCTTTGGTCTCTTGAGTAAAAAAAAACAAACAAAAAAAACCACACTTCTACACAAATATTTAGTTATATTAATATATCCTATTAAAGTTGTACAATATATCACTTGTACAGTTCATCTTAAAGTGCATGAACAAATTTAAAGAGTATCACAACTCCTTCATGGTAACACTCAATGTCCACATTTATATTTTATCTGTTTTGCTGCAAAAATGCAACATGACGTACTTCAGAGCACCCACTAAATAAAGTTTATGTGTAAGTTAGCAGGAGGCTGAAGGTTATCCGAACTACAAGGAACTGAATATTATCCTGTGAGGAACAGATGGCATGCTGAGATTAGACGGCTGACCTGCTTAGTGTTTGTCTGAAGGTGTTCCAATGACGCTTCACTGTTAACATAACAAGCTTTACCTGTGATATTGATGTTACTTCCCTCTAATCAAGCTTATACCAAAACACAGTATTAATTATTCCACGACACAACAATCATTTGGTGGTTTGTTTTTTTCACATTTCAGTTCATGGACAGCAGAACACATTTATCAAGGATTATTTAAAGATAAAGTAATGACTGTCTAGACACAAATTTCATGATCATAATAAGAAATATTGATCATCTTTAGCCAGATATACTGCTTACATTTAAGGATGTTGTAAAACTTCACAGTGAAGTTTGTTTTTGACCATGTAGATGTCCTGGTTAAATCGCTTATCCCTAATCCCAATAAGGGGCCGGTTGGCAACTGGTGAACCCTTTTGGAGTTAAGGCTTAGGGACAGATTAGTGCCGGAGGATATATAAACCAGCACAAACAAATAGCTTGTCTCACAATTAAGCTCTGAGGTTGTCTTTTGCTCCAGACTGGAAGAGTCCAGGCAAACAAAACAAAGAGAACATTTGATTTGCTTCCAAATTTAGGAGGTAGAGTCAGAGATCCTGCAGGTCATCTGCATCTCCTTTGTCTCTGTTGTGGTGTACTCTGCATCAGCAGCCATGGTACTGGAGGAGATGGAGAGTGACTCTGTCTTTGAACCCCATATCACTGTAAGTATCCTGGACAGCTTAAGTTAAACTTTGTACTCCATTCACTGCTGCAGGTGTTATACTTGTGAAAATAACTTTAACTCAATATCAGAGGTTTTTTTTTCCTGCATGGCTACATATAGAGTTTAAAGTATTTTGTTTTAATTCACCCAAAAAATTGAATCTGCTGTGTCAATGATTTTTTTTCTAGGAGGAACATGTAGAGTCTTACTATGGGAATGTGCACTGCATCATGATGGGAACTCCAAAGGCAAATCATCCTGTTATCTTGACATTTCATGATGTTGGACTGAACTGTAAGTCCAAACTAACTCACTTATGTTTGTGTCCTGCACACAGTCAACCTACTGTAAACCTATAAAGTGGGAGAAAAAAGTGTAGTGTAGTCAGTGTTTTAGATCAGCTTAGCTAAAAAATATAGATTTAAGATTTATTTTATGTATTTCAAGAAGCACAGCTTGTTTTTTCAGTATGTAAAACCTTTCAGCGTGCATTTATTAATAAAAATATACCATCTTCTTAAATATTCTTTTTATAAATGAACCAAGCATCTTGTACATTTATGAGTAATTAATTTTAAACTTTCTCTAGACAAATATTTATCTGAGTGATAAAGTATATTTAGTTTTCTTATTTTCATTGCATTTGTTGTTATTCCGCTTCAATGGGATTTTGATGCAGTTTTTGTTTTTGCTTCTCGCAGACAAGTCCTGTTATGAATCGCTTTTCAAACACGAGGACATGCGGGAAATTATCAGACATTTGCCAATTTGTCATGTTGAAGCTCCAGGACAACACGAGGGAGCCAAAACTCTACATACTGGGTCAGTTTTTATGACAATAATAAAATAATAGAAAATGTTATGAGTATATGAGGTATAAGAGATTGAGTCCGACCCTTTACCGATGGTTATGTGACCTTTGACCCCTCAGACATACCTACCCTACAATGGACCAGCTGTCTGAAGCAATTCCTGCTGTCATGAAACACTTCGGGTGAGTTCCCCAGATACTTTCAATTGGCCTTTTATTAAAGGCAAGTCTATTTTCACAGAGCACTCCAGGATTCATATCAGTTTGACTTTTGACTGTGCTTTGCAGCTTATGTCGGGTGATTGGAGTGGGAGTTGGAGCAGGAGCTTACATCCTGGCTAAATTTGCTGTGAGTTTAAGTCTCTTTCCCTAATCCCATTTTAACTTAAGACAGAGACGACAATCTCTCTTGAAATCTTTAGTCAAAAACAGATCTTCGCTAAGCTGTAGTTTGTCCTAGTGTACACGTGAATATCAGATCAGAACCGGAGTTACTGATTAGATATTTTGTATGCAAAGATTCAATTCCATAATTTGTTAAATCTCAGAGATTGGATGAAACTGCTTTACAAAATCTATACATTCAGCAGCTTTACTCTCCATAAAACACAGGGAACAGAATTTTTTCATCCATGATGTCTATGGGTCAAAATCAAGGACGTGATCTTGTACAAGAGTAATATGACGTGAAGTTGTTCACAATTAAACAACAATTAAGAGAACTGCTGAAAAAACATGTCAGTAACTGTATGTGAATAATATCGTAGAAAACTAACCGTTCATCTGTGTTTGTGTGTGTAGCTGAATCACCCTGATCTGGTGGATGGATTAGTTTTGATCAACATTAATTCCAGCGCTGAAGGACTAATAGATTCTGTTGCAAGCAAGGTGAGCAGTGTGTGTTGATCACACACCATGTTTGTTTAATAAGATTAACATCTATTTCAAGAGCAGCAGTCCCGATTGTCAGATATTTTTGATTGCTTAAGGAAGGAAGGAATTATAATAGAATGCCAAAACCATGCTCTCTTTGATGTGCTGGGTTCCCAGGGGTGGAGTTCATTAGATTAACAGTGTATATGTATTTAAAAATAAAAATATGTATTTTTTGTTGATGTTTTGTTATGTGCATTTTGTTCTATTGCCCCTTATAGGACAATAAATATAAACTGAAATAAGTATGACTTTAATCTAGAGAATCACCTGTGTTAACAGATATTGGTTTTCATTTGACTGATTCTGACATTTTAAACCTGATGTCATTTAAATGTAGCTGAATGTAAATGTGGTCATTTTCTTGTGTTTGTTGTAGATCACTGAATGGACCCACACTCTCCCTGACACACTCATCTCACACTTGTTTGGAAAGGTAAGTTATTGGCTTCCACTAACATGTTAACAAAGGTGTAAACATCTTACAAAAGGTTGATTTGTTGTCTTACTGTCTAACTAATGTTTCAGGCTGAGATTATTAACAACCATGACCTCATAGCTACATACCGACACCTAATCACGACAACAATGGACGAGTACAACGTGAGTGAGTTCCTGCACTCCTATAACCACCGCCACCCCCTGGAGGTGGAGAGGCCCATTCCAGGAGGAAACATCAATGCCAGGACCCTCAAGTGAGTACATGCATTACCTTTAAGGAGGGCATAGCGTCAAGATCTGGAAAATGAAAAGCCTGAATAGTTCTCATATAATATAATTCCTTTTTCGTGTACTATAAAAACCATCCGATAAAGTGCCAGGCTCTATTTTTTCTCACTAGATGTTTTACTTTTTCTGCCCTTGTGTTTGTTTACAGGTGCTCCACTCTGCTGGTTGTAGGAGATAATTCTCCTGCTGTGGAGGCTGTGGTCGACTGCAACTCTAAACTCGACCCCACCAAGACAACTCTGCTTAAGGTAACCAAAAGACTAACTTACACAAAAATGCCTATTAACACCACTTAAAAGTTTTATTACAGGCTGAAACCTTAACCTGAACATTAAACTTTGGTTTTCCAGATGGCAGACTGTGGAGGACTTCCTCAGGTGGATCAGGTAGGCATGGAAATTGTATTGGCTTTTCCGCTAGCAATAACGTAGAAATTACACCTATTGGTTGAAATTAAATGTGATCTTTTTTTCCTTTCTCTCTACAGCCAGCCAAATTTATTGAAGCTATTAAATATTTTATCCAGGGCCTGGGATACTGTAAGTCACTGTTATTTAACCCTTAACTATCCCAATCTTTAATAAGAACTATTACATTTTAGAGCTCAATACTTTAGGTATTCACATCTCTGCACTGTTAAAAACCCCTTCCTTTTAATGTGATGATTATTGTAACCCCAAATTGGTGTTAGGAGCATAACATGATAATTGCATTTATTTCAATAAGTGGATAAACTGTAGGTTGAATCAATAATATGACATATCTGTATTGGATGATGCAGAGCTCAAACCTCTTTTCATATTTCTCCAGTGTCCAGTGCCGGCATGACCAGACTTGGGTCACGAACAACCTCATGCTCCAGCATCACATCTAACGATGGCTCTCGGAGTCGCGCACACACCAACGAGCTGCAGCGAGGCCGAACACACTCACACAACGCCGAGGAGAAGCATGGCCATTCACACACTGGCTCCACGGAGCACACTTCGTAGACCACATCGCCCAATAAAGTGGCATGCTAGAGAGCATTCTGCACTAAATGGCATGCAATTATTTATCTCATTCCTCATTGTATTTACTTAGACTTCCGTCTGTCATGCCCTTACATTTGCACTAACTCTTGCAGAAAGGTCACAGGTCGTCCGTCCAGGTGACTTTGTTCCCTGTTCTGTATCAGCGGTGTCTCTTCCTATTTCTTCAACTATTTAACCATAATTTCCTACATTTCTCTCTTGGCGTTGTACCTAGTCTCTCCATCCACTGCTATCTCCTCAGCCCAGCCCTCTCTGTGATGTTATTGTATTTTCTTTATGTCATTCAGCGTCCCCATTTATGTCCTCATATACTTTCATTCATTTTCATCTTCTTACTGATGCATTGAGGTCTATCATGGTGTATACTTCATAAGTTAGTTATCAAAATTGACTCTTGATGTAAAAAGCTCAAAAGTGTATTCATATATAATTAATAAAATTACGATATAAAGAAACAGTGTTTTCTAGTGTGAAGGCTGGATGTTCATACAAGTAGGAATGTGCATTGATTATGCTACAGCTTTGATTTTATCATATGCTGTGGTATATATTTTAGACCTCAAAAGATTGAAAATGGAACTTGGGAATTAACTAAATCAAAATAAAATCATATGATTCCTGTGAATATATTTAATTCAATCATTAAAACTGATCACTTCATGTAAGTATGTTCATGGAAATTGAACTAAATAATTTTGACAAAAAATATTGCCTTCTATCTCTTAATTGTTCACCATTCACACGATTGTCTAATATGAATGATTTGAATAAAACAGAAAATATCTCTGGTTTCACTTTAGATTTTGATAGAGAAACAAAGGTTCTATCATGTGTCAAGTGACACAGAAGACATTTAAGAATAATGTTTGCAAAATACAGGCATTATTTCAGAACATCAGTGACTGTTGCAGGAAATTCTATTATTTTCAAATAAACAGGTCATCTAATTACATCAATCTTTATATGTGTCACGCAAAAGGTCAGTATTGGCCATCAACGTGGATAATGTCTCCTTTATCTGGTTCAATCCACAACATGCCATTTACTGTTCAGACCATCATGATGGTGAAAACCTTTTTCTGATGTTTCCTGTCATCACAATTAACGATAATTCTGTTAAACTCTCAACAACCTGAATAATTAAATCGTAAAAACAAATGTGTTTACCAATTCATCTGCTAAAAAAAGTGTTCTTTCCATAAAATTGCTTCGATTACTCCATGGATTGACATCTATAAATATGACATTTATACAGTCCATGGTTTAAACAACATACAGCCGTGGAAAAAATTAAGAGACCATTTCAGCATTCCCATTTTCTTTAGTTTTATTATTTATAGGTATGACTTTGAGTTAAAAATGTTTTATTTTTTTTATTGTATTCTATAAACTACTGACAATTTTTATTTGTGTTGAAATTCAACAGACACTGGAATGGCTGCCATATATGCAGAGATAAAGATTTAAGAAACATTTGGAGAGGTCTCTTAATTTTCCCGGATCTGTATTGTGTTATTCCGTGTTAAGACCAACTAAAGTGTAGTTCTCCAATATTTCCAATAGATGGTGCTCTATGATCTCTTCTTTTCTCTGATGCTGTGCATCATCAACAGCCATACACTCAAATACGTTGTATAGCCCAAAAAGGTTCAACTACTACAACTACTAAAACAATACAAATAATATAGAATAATTATCGGTTTTTAATACCACTTCCCTAGCAGAGCACTATGGATCTTATTTAAATATCTTGTGTGCCATCTTTTTTTAAGGGGCAGGATTAAAGTGAATTTTCAATTTTTAAAATCTTTTTTGTGTTCCTGTTACAGCAGGAATACGTTTCTAGTGTTCAATACCACAAATTAACATCTCTACTTACAGTTGGGTTTTGAGCAGCATGAAGTATTAAGGGGCCTGTTTTCATGATGGACTCAAGGTTGATTTGTCCCTTACTGTTTAATTGAATTAATTTTAAACTGAATGTAGGCCTAATATGTTTTTGCTGCTCAGATGTGTGACTGCCAAAAGTGTATATGTGGCTTATACTGTTGGCAAAGCACACACACCATGTGACTATGACATCATTATGAGTTTTAATCCACCTAAGTGTCTCCCTCCCTTGTGACATCATTTGCTTCACTCCTCTGTTTGAATAAAAATAATCTTTGTAATAAGTGTGTGGATAATAGCTGCATGCATGAATGTACTGAAAGTGTAGGTGGGGCTGTGTGTAGGCCCATCAGTAGATGGATTGTTTTGGGCTGCAACTGCGAGACAGTGGAAACACACAGACCCAACACAACGGCAGTTAGCATCAAAGTCACAATAATTGTGTGTGTGTGCGTGTGAGTGTGTGTGTGCGTGCGCGTGTGCGCGTGCGTGTGTGAAAGAGAGAGAGAACATATTTATTTCAAAGCTTCTTTGTTTGGCTTACGTTAAGATAGTTTGATGAATAATGACAGTAGCCTAATCTGTAAAAATGTAATTTAAACACGAGACATCAGCTACAGCACGACTGTGGGCTCTTACATGTTTCTCCTGTTTCCTATAATTTCACTGTGTTTTGGTGCATTGGGCTGCATTACAAAAAACAAAATCTTGCAAATTCCTATCCACTTTCGTAGACATTTGTGATTTGTCCCATAAAGTGGATGATGGCTACCCTGCCAGCTCAAATATTACTAGCTAAAAGTGGGGAAATCAATTTATTTTTTAGTTTTTGGTCTTAGATGTATGACGCCCCTGACCTGTTTATCTCCTTACAGCTATGCAGTTCTCATTACTGACTGCAACTCAGTTGACACAACAACTTAATCAATTGAACTCAAAAGGAGCAACTGCATCCTAAAATCTGTGCAAAAAAGTGTGTTCTTTTTAATCAACCTAATTCAAAAATTCATTAATAAACACAAGACACGTGCTAGTTTAACAGCGCCAATGTCAAATACGGATTGACACTCAAGCATTTCATTATTGTTAACTTCACTTGATAACATTTTATTTTTTTAAGTCTGATATACCATTTAATATGGTTTTGCCATCTGTAAGCCCATGCTGAAAGTTTGAGGCGGATGTAAACTCTAACTTTTTATATGATTTCTAAAGCTAATTTTTAAATAGATCATTTATTTGTTTTTATTGTAATAGGAACTACTGTTGTATACTGTTATTATCTATGTTTTGTATTTTATGGGTTTTATTTTCTTTTGTTCTGTAATCTTCTTTGGTATATAAGTTTACCATTAAGTAGGCCCTGCTATTTTCCATGATTATATGGACGTGGTTGTTTCAGTTGAGGACCCATAGACAATTAATTACATTCTAAAACAAAAGGAGATGGATCTGTTACTGGCAATATGAGGTTGTAATGTTGCACAACTAATTATAATGACGGTTCCCTGTTTAACTACTGTAATATAGAGTCCTACCAGTGCAAGGAAATGTTCTTTTAGGTAAAATTCGAGCTTTGCCCGGAATAACATTGTTTGACAAGATAAATCGAGGTGGATGTTGTGTAATTTAGTTTTTGCTTAAAATCAATTGGTGGCCCTTGAAGTAGTTTACTGGACACGTAGGGCCCTTCTCCTCTCGTCCTGTCAGTGAGCCCATCAGCTGCAGCCATGTTGGAAAAGCTGCTCCAGCTGCACGGTGCTAACAGCTAGCGTCAGTGGACACCGACTACCGGGCACGGCGCTGTTGAGGACAAAAACAGACAGGGAGAGGGACTCATAACTGAGAGATACAGCCACCAAGCCGGTTCTGACATCAGTGGGTCCATACATATATAAATCCCAACGTAGTGGCTGGAAAAGGTGGCCGGTTACGGAGAGTAGGTGCGGCCGGGCTCCAGGGCTGAACCGGGTGAGTATTGATCCTTCTGGGGGGCGGATTAAATGGGAATAGCCCACCGTTAGCTGAACTAGCTTAGCATTAAAGGGGGTTATACACACAGACAATGGGGTTAACGTGAATGCATTACATGGGGTGTGTTTATTGGAGCTGGTATTATGAATTTGATAAAATATCCTGGAGTGAATTATATGAAATACTGGTACAAATGACACACCGGAGTCATTTGTATTCCTAACAGACCGACAGTGGTGCAGTGGCCGAAACCACCCCTCTATGTTTCTCCGGTTAGGTGCAAAGGTCCAAGCCAAGGAGGATTTATGTCATGCAGAGCAACAACGCCGTGGCAAAACATCTGTGTTTTGATGAATAATGACTTGCTCACTATGAGGCTTATTGTTGCAAGCAACGTTTTTTAGACAAAAGGGGGCAGCTCACCTGTGCGTCTCAAGTGTTTTGGGTTGCTTGCTGCCTGGTCAACCACAATATTGAACACTTACAGCTGTGGAAGCCCAAGTGAAATGTATTAATATTTTAACCATGCACAAATTATTCCTTTAGCCTGCTTGGTGGGATTAAAGTATTATTGTAGTTGCAGTGTCAACATTTACAGAACTAAAGAGGGTGCGGACCCTGGTGCACAGCAGCCCTATCTGTGGATGGGATTTGTCAGTGGATTTTTTTTGGTTTAAGGGGTTATGGAGTCAAAGCTGCCCTGTCATGCCTCCTAAAGATTTCTGTTTTCCTTCCTTTTTTCCTCATCTTGTTTCCTGGCTTTATGTGACTGTTGCCCCGATCACATCCCTGAACACATCCCTTTAGTTGCAGCAAACTGGAGAGTCAGACCCCTAAGCTGTCAGAGATTTTGAAGTGATTGTTCACAGAAAACAATGTTTGGTATTAAATGCATAGCTGAGATTCTGTTGTCTTTTATACTTGAATACAAATCTGACAAGGCTAGAATCAGATCACCTTACACTTAATAAACTCGGAATGTGATTAAATTGCACATATAATGAAGCATCCAGCTATTAATCTATAAATAAATATGATTTCATTTGTTGTAAGTGCATTATAAGAACATGTAACTTACTGGCAATTAGAATAAGTCACTCACTATATTCCTGAATGGACAAACACAATCACTTCACAGTATAGATGTTATTGAAAGTCTAGTTAATGTTTGCTAGATTGCATTTCCAATCAATGCTGTGATTCATGGCTTGTTTTGTTCACAGGTCTGCTGTCAGATATAAAACCTCACCTGTGCATATCATGGATTTTATGCAATTTGTCTTAATATGTGATTTAAATTTAACTTGCATATTATTGTTTATAGATAAATAATTTGTGTATCATTGAAATGGTGTTTGTAAGTAAAAATCATCTTTTTCATATGTGCTATTCACACAACAGATGTAGGAGCGCTTGTATCTGCTGTGGCTTTCTTTCTCCTTACCTCCTCTCCCATTACTTCCACTAATCTGAAGAAGCAGGGATGTGGAAAAAAAACATTGAGTATGTTGGATCAATTTTTTCTTCAGTCAGGAAAAGATAAAGACGAGCGACAGAGTAGTGGATAAGATGGAAAGCGGAGGGAGAAGAAGTGGGAAGAGGATTAGAAATGAGAGCTTAGGAGGAGGAGGCAGCAGTTTGGAAATGAAACTCAGCCCCCAGGTGTGTCAGTCCGAAACAATCAGTGGGCGGGTGTTTTCCCTCTCCTTTAAGTGACAGCCAACAGTATAACTAGGAAGTGGAGAGACAGAACAGGAACATATAGGCGTCTGTGATTTCGCAGAGGTTCAGTCCTCTGTGTGCCGACTGCAAACATGCAGTTCTGGGATTTCCTGGGCTGCACCAATGGAGGTATGAACGTGTGTAGTCATCCTGATGGCTGGGGGAATGCAATGGGCTGTTATTGGACTGCTGTATGGGTGCTCTGTGCTCGGCAGGTAGAGAGGGGTCTGGCAGGCTTGAGGGCTGGAAAGGAATTTGTGCTGCTCACCGTTGTGCAAGCAGTTGCATGTGAAAACCTCACAGACAGGCAGAGTGTGGAGCACAAACAAAGACGCTGAACGCTCTGATACAGTGTCAGCCTGCGTTGTTTTACTTTTATAAACCTGGCTGGTTGCTTCTGACAGCAGATTTGACAAATGAATATTGGCAAATTGGTTATGTTGCCCTGAATGTTTTGGGATTTGCTCGCTCGGCCTGCCATAGATAATGAAATGAAATGTGTGTTGTCCATAAAGATTATTCTCACCAGCTGTTTTATCTTCCTAATGTAAAATAGGTAAACAACTTTCACAAACCTAGAGATGGAGTACAAC
Source organism: Eleginops maclovinus (assembly GCF_036324505.1). Classification (NCBI taxonomy): domain Eukaryota; kingdom Metazoa; phylum Chordata; class Actinopteri; order Perciformes; family Eleginopidae; genus Eleginops; species Eleginops maclovinus. Next base: position 15,013,534 of record NC_086351.1, on the reverse strand, counting down.
AACAACAACAACTGCCAACACTACATTATTTGCTGTTGTTTGAGCTGTTGATACCACTGCTACTGCGACTGTCACACTTCATAGGCACCTATGATAGTGTTATACAATACACTGACAGCTGTAATGAGACATCCTGCTTATTCGCGTCTGTCAGTTTACCTGTATGTAAGATAAGCATTGAATAGGAATGTGTATTGGCACAAATCTGTTGATATTATACCTTTGAATACATTAAATGCGATACTGTAAGCAAGGCTATACAGTATATTGCACTTTTTAATAGAATTTTAGGAAAACTCCTACAGTATAAAGGACCCCCCCCATATTCATTAAATTGGATCACATTGTTTAGCTCTTTTAATTCAGTCGGTTGAATAAAAATATATACAATGTTTTCAAGAATTCATATAGTTTTACAAAACATAACATCGCATTATCAATATTTTCGTACACCCCTACCTTTGAATTTAGCTCCCTTTTGTAAGCTTTTGTGTGACATGACAATATATAATTTTAAGTGTCCTTGTATATCTTCACCTGCGTTCACACAAGCAAAAGTGTGTAGATTTTAAAGCTTGTACTTCCCACATTTGATCTTATCGTTGTTTAGCGCAAGAAAAACTGCCTGAAGTTCTTGACTCTATTCGGGCATTGATGAATGGTCCGACCTGTGTCATGAACTGTTAATCATCAGATTTCTGTTGTTGTATAAATGTAGCTATAAACAACTGCAGGCCAAAGCTATCGAAGGTCACTTTTCTTGTTCACAGGGCTAAGTGTAGGACTGTAACTAACATCTTTGTATAGGAGTGGCTGTTAGTTAACATATTTAAAAACAAACAGATGAAACTATTGGCAATGGATACGTCAGAGGAAGTGCGAGACATAAAGCAAATAGCTCTCGCTTTAGTCACCTTTTTGATCAAACCCACATTAAAGCCTATGCAGTGGAATACAGATGGTCCTCAGACATTGTGTTGTCAGTATTTAAAAACCCTCACACCCTCTCTTAATCTATAAAGCATGTAAAAGTCTGCCTTATGATCTCAGTTAATTTGTGTTGTCTTGTGTTGTGCTTCACTTGTGGTGACTTTATTGTTTGGTATTGAATTCCAGGACAGGTACCTCCAACACCCATCCTCTGCCCCGGGCCATGTTTTCTGCCGTTGCATAAATAGCTATAGCTTGGATACCTATTGGGTTGTGTCATATATTTTCCCCATAAAGAGTGCCATGCTAGATCTTGAACTTATTTACACCTGGAATCCATGTTTGTTGAAGCTGTGGTTGTCAATTTTTAGGACAGAAAAGCCACAGGTTATATGTTTAGACTTGTGAATGCTCCTGTTGTGTCATCAGCCGTCCCTTATTTGCATCCATAGCTCGCTGTTTTCTTTAACCTCTTGTAATGGTCAGCACTGACTGTCAGGATCTGTGATTGTTAAATAGCTTGTTTTACACCTCAAAAGAATAAATATTTATATGGCGAAATGGAAAGAAAAAAAACATTAAAAAATAATTTCAACACCTTATTCCAAGCCTTATTTCACCTGGGTATGGACAACAACATGTCAGATTGTTTGGTTGGTGTTTATCACATTGTGCTGTATGGAAATTGAAAGCCAAACTGAGTAACTCAGGAATTACCATTGAAGAAATCTAACTTAACATGATGAATATTGATATTATACAGCATCCTGTTTTAGAATGTTCATAAAGCATAAACAACTTTTTTACTTTGCCTTTCACTTTACTTTGCATCAAAAAGTGTTGATTAGAGCAGCAGCCAGAGGAGTACAATAACTGTCCAATATATATTCACAGTATGTATAAACATGAGCAGCACTGTATCCATTTTTATACATCAGTAATGTTTCCACTTATGAGGTTGTTTATGTGGATCAAGTGAAAGTAAGAACAGACATATTAATCTGCAGCGGACAGCTTTGGCTGTTAAATATTATATCACGGTTGTTTGACTCTTTCCTCTTATTCTTACCACAAATTCTTTTTCTATCCGACATCAAACACTTTAACTCTAAGTAGCTTACACTGAGAAGGATTCATATAAAAAACACACAGCCAAAAAGTTGGTGTCTAATAGCTAAAATCATTTACTCTGTTACTGTAATAATTCAGGGATGATTCTGTGGGACCACTGAGACATGCAGAGGTTTAGATCAATGTATTTGTGATTACTAAACATTAACCTCGCTGCACACTGCCATGAAGCAACGTAAAAAGGCTTGTTTGTGTTTAGAATTTGTCATTGCTTAAAACTATAAATCTGTTCATTTAGGGGAAAACGGTTTAGAATAGGAAGGCAGAAAGGGGATCTGAGAGTGCATGCTGGAGTCCTGCCCTGTAAAACGTGACTTACTATAAAGCCAAAAACATTTGCTCTTCAAACACTCTCACACCGGGTGTCAGTCCGAGTTGTAGTTCTCAATATAACATTTTTATTTATGTGGTTTTGTAACCATGGTACATTGCATAAAATATTATAATTGACTGACTTCTTTAAAACCCAAAATCAAAAGAAGATGGCCTGGGTTTTGTGTATTCGTTGTTGACAGCGAGTGATAATGTGTTGTTACAAACACTGTAAAGGATTTGTGCTTCTGAACTTTAGTGATATGGAAAGTGTAGTAGGGAATTATGTTTAAGCATTTATATTGCCACGCAAATTGTGCATGCTGCTTCATTTGATAAGCAAATGAACAGACAGAGTGGTTCCTCAGGGTTGTGTTCTGCAGCTGGCCAATGAAAGTTATTGACGCAGGTGTTTCAACAAACAACATGTCAACAGTGATGTCTGCTCATGCCAACGCTTCATCTGCCAAACATTCAAAAATACAGATTTGAAAATGAGAACTGGTGTAAATTAGAAAATTCTCTGGAATACTTCCTTGTCTCTATAGTAATCCCAGTGCAAGGTTGTTATAGCTGCTTCTAACAATGACAGCTACCTCATTAAAGCTGTAGCTGCTACTGTGGTGACTTTATTCTGCCCTCTGATGTTACACTCCATTGTATTGTACTGTATTCCGACAGGCTGTTGTTGTTTTCTTGATGAGAATGGAGTTGTGCAATGCCCTCAGCGTGGCGTCAACTGTAGCGTAGCCTCTGTGGTTTATAGCCAGAGGGAAGAGTGGGTGAGAGAAAGCGAAGGGCTGCAAATGTGACGGAGAAAATGTGATTGAGTAGGAGGGAGAAGCTCTGTGGAGTTTTTATGCAAGTGAAAAATATTTCAAGCAGTTCCAGTGACAGATGTTTCAGTACTGTTTATAATAATTGGTTCTAGTTTTGAGTCATTATTTGTGGATATGAAAGATTAGAGGTGGGTTCAAGCTAGCTCATTTCTGGTGACATTGAACATTTGAGTGTGTTCCTTCTTCTGTTATGTATTTAAAACATTTGAAAATACACTGGCACAGAAAACTGTATTGGCTAAATGTGTGGGCAATTTTCAAGGTGATAGTACTTCAAGAATTCTATTCATAAATATATTTTTAACAGCAAGAAACATTTCAATATATGCTCAAGCCTTTCTACTGAACGCACTGCCAGCCCTGGCTCCAAACATCTTAGTGTGTCAGAGCCTTAAATGTTACATTTTGGATTTTACACTCAGAGAGCGGGAGAGGGGGAATATTGCCAGAATTGGTGTTGCGTTGCTTTTGTTAATAGCATCCACTTCTAGCCAATATTTTGGGCATAACTCTGCCAGGAACAAATTGGATTATGTGATTAGAGGACATTAAGTGGCAGAACACACACACTGAGCAGCAGTGAATCAAACCAAGTCAAATGTACAAAACAATTTGTTATATCTTAATAACCCACAATGTTTATTCTTATAGACGTCCTAAACCGTGTCCCAATGTTATGGCATATTCTTATCCCTTTCAGATTATGAGATTGATCAGAACAATTTCATTTAATAAGGTAATAACTGAAAGATATCAATTTTGCTACTTAATGTGCTAAATTTCAGAATATGCTTCTAGTTGACATTAAGCAAAATATTTAGTGTAATATGGAAATAGTGTCTTAATTTTACAGTACATACATTTTGGTACAAATTATCATAATGTATGTTACTTTAAAATAAAAATGTCCATCAATGATGAATGCAAAAACATGTCTTCAATTTATTTGGTTGTTGCTTTTAAAGTTGCATTTTTGGGGATGCTGTGTCATCATCTTCTCCAGTACAAAATGTAAAAAGTAAATTCATTTCTTTGACACTCTGTGGCACGAGTATCCTCCATACATACCGTTGATGAATAGCACATAGAGGACATTAGTAGTAGGTTATATTGGACTGCTTTTATCATGCACAATCTAACACAAAGCCTTGGCATCCTCATCAGCACCGTAGTCCTGCTTTGTGTCCGTTGCTTAGTAACAGAAGAGCGTAGCTTCACAGTGTTGGACATTTCATCACATTGCTCATTTTGGTGTCATTATTATGTGAGCTTGCGAGTAAAAAGAGATAGGAGAGTGGAGTGGTGAGTAGAAAGTGACATGAAGGTGGTTATGAGAGCTGAATGAGGCCAGTGTGTGACAGCATGACAGGGCAGATTTATTTTGCCAAGTCATTGTTCTCGCCTCACTCAGACTGTCTGGAATGTAGCTCATATTAAATCCTTTTGTACAGTAACTGGTGGCAATCAATACAAATACAAATTGTAAGTGATTGGATTGGACAGTTGGACTTGATGAATGTCCTCTTTGATGTGTTGGTTAGTCCTGATTTGTCATTCACTTAACAGAAAATGTGTTGAGTATCGTTTTGATAATATTAGTCATTATAACTAAGCGCAATGTTGCTTCTGTGAATACTCAAGTTCTCATTGATGCTCAGAAGAAGCTCATAAAATAAGACTTGAAGATGATTACAGTAACGTACGCCAGTAGTCCCAGATAGATTTTATCTGTGTATCCAAGACAAATAGGACGTTATCAAGTGTGAGGTACTTACAATACATGTATCAGTAGAATGGAAAATTCATTGCAAGATGGTCAGGGTCAGTAATAAACACCACACCCTCAATACTTACGGCCAGTTTTAGTTTCACTTCCAAGTTTCTGTGATTTACATTTATCTAAGTAAAATCTCGTTTTTTCTTTCTCTATGTTCCAGATATTTCCAGAATATCATACTACGCTGGTGAGTATATTTACTTTTGTTAAATACAGGAGAGGTATTGTTGAACATGCTGTGAACTAATAATAGAAAATGTGTGTTTGATGTGTATGAGTTATTGCATCAAGCTTAAAATGTAAAGGTTTCCTGTGCCCACTCATTGTATACAGCTTTGTTTTTGTTTGAATTTGCTCTCTGATATTAATTTGATATGGACAGAATTATTGTCAACTTCTTAACGGGAATGAGAGAATCCCTTCTGTTAGATTTGTCGTGGCATCAGACAGATTCGTCCTGCTTATTGCATTCACAAACCCTGATATTCTTTGGTATTAGACTCACACCTAAAGAGTGCTGCTGGGGTTAAATAATCTCAAGTGTAGATAAGATAATGAACAGCCCTAAGCACCAGTCTCGGTGTTGCTAGGTAACCGTTGATCCTATGTTTTCAAGGAGGAGGTTGTATACCTCCGAGCAGAGAACTGGTTATTCCTGAAAAGGACAAACGTATATTTTACATTTCTTGACCTTAACTTTGGCAAGACTCCAGTGGGTTACGTGTTGCCAAAGTTGAACTTGAGGTTAACTGAAACTCATAATGAAATGCTGCTTTCTTACTTTGCTAAAAAAAATAAAAATAACAGTAGCCGGCCACACAGTGTACAGGTGACCGGGTAAACTGAGCATCTGTGGCCCAGAACAGACCTGAACATGAACATAACATCCAGCCTCTGTATCTCTGACACCATTTACATCATGTAATACTTTTATGTTGCATGAAATGTTACTGTGTATAAACACAGGAGACTGATCAGACAGAGACAATTCGGCTGAACATATAAGCATCATGTGGTTCAAAATCTAGTAACTCAATGAAGACTGAGGCAACATAACTGATGCAAAAGACATGAAAATAACAGCATCAGTGTATTCAAGAGTGCTGTAGTTATTTTGTTCGATAATTGTATATTGTCCATTCTTATTTTATTTTACATGAGTCCCTGTTGCACTCTCATTGCAGCTGGGGTCCGACTGTAGCGGCCCTTTCTACCTGTATATAAATACGCTAGTCCTGAAGGCCTGTTTAAAGGCTTAGTTTCTGAATACAGGCTTGGTGCATTTTGGTACCTCCCTAGTTTATATGTAACCGCTACACCTACTTTATAACCAAAACAGGAGATTTAACTGAATACAATATGGAACCTTTAATTAAAACCATGTTTCTAGAGTCCATATGTCTGCATATTGGACATCAGTAAGTCTTGATTGGTCAACTTAAACAGGGTGGACCACTCTTAGTTTCCTGATGCAAGCTGACATTAGTTTAATTTATTCCTGACCAAGATCCTTAAGGGGCATCAGGTCTGAATTATTAAATAATTGAATATATGCCTTGCCTATATGCTCTATATTAGTTTGTGTCATGAATAAATCACAGCATGTTTGTTGTCAGTGTTTTCCCTCTGGAAGCTTTGCTAGAAAGCATTCACATTCATCTTGTGTTCTGGCACATCAGAGGAATTGAATGTCAGAGTGCTTTATTGCCATTAAAGAGCTGGCATGCTGCAGGAGCAGATGAAATATGTTTGAGGAGGAGGAGAGACCACAGAGAGGCAGGACAGAGGGCAGCAGAGACCTGCCGATGGATAGCAAAAACAAAGGAGAAACGGAAGGTGTGATTAGGGGTCATACAGTGGAATGTATGTTTTCAGTGGCTAAACATTAATCCTGGTAAAACCATGTGTGTGTGTTGGGGTGTGTGTTCATGTGGCTGTTTATTATAGTCGGATTGTTGATTAGCAGTGCTTTCCTATTAGCATATTTATAGCTCCTGCCCACTCGCCTTGCCTCCTTTCCACAGCATTAAGTGTCATTTAGAATATGTTCTTCTCTGGTCTCCTTCTCTGCCACACACACACACACACACACACACACACACACACACACACACACACACACACACACACACACACACACACACACACACACACACACACACACACACACACACACACCCTTGCTGCTTCTGCCTGTTGGCTAGCAGAGCAGCTTTTTTCGCAGCGTGGTCACAGCAGCGTATACCAAAACCACAGCATAGGAGAAGCATTTGGCACACACTCACTTTTTGATTTTGCGCACACACTCTTTTTGCTTTACAATGACTTTCCCACACACACATGCATGCAGTTGCCTACCTGCTTAGTCACATGTACACACACACACACACTTTTGTATACGTACAGCCTCTCTCTGGCTTTCACACATAACTCTTTCACTGTATAGCCTCTTTGGTGCACTTATCGCAACTGCTCAAGGTTTGCGCTGGATTTAGTGTGTGTGTGTCTGTATTAGCTGCGGCTATGTGTGTGTGCGAGAGAGAAAGATTGGGATGATGTTGTGATCCAGTTCCCCTTTCCGCTGCTCCAGATGAAAGCCTTCGGAAGCCAGACTGAGCTACACATGGCTGGCTGACTTTCGCAACGGATTTACTGCATCCATTTTTTTTTTTCTAAAACCGAATCCTGTAACGTTATTTTCTCCACATAGTCCTACTCCCTTATTGCCTGGCTTTGCATCACATCTTTTTTTGGATCTTGACTCTTTTTTTGTCTCTGTCTCTTTATGTCTCTCTCTGACATCAGACACCTGCTTTGACCTGGTTAACTCCTGCAGGCTCGGAGCATTGTGAGAAAGCTTTGGAGGATGCGAGGCTCAGCTTCTCTCTGGGGTTTCTCTGCTTTCTGGTTTTATCCAGTTACCTTTATTTCTATCTTTCTTTTAAGTGATCATTCTGTTCCTTTTCAACTCTTCTTTTAGTCTCTAACTCGTATTTCTTCATCTGTTTCCTCTTGCTTTCATTTTTCCCTCCTGCGTCGGTCACTCTACCTACCTCCCCCTTACTTTGCTCCATTTCTCTACGCCCCTCTTTGCCCTACATTTATATCTCATCCTTTTCTGATGCAAGTTTCTCTTTTCTTCCTACTTTCTTCTTTGGACAACATTTTGGATTAACGGAACAAAACAACAACCTTTCTTGGAAAATGGTACCTTGATGTAATTACACAAAGTATTACTTTGTCGTCAGTGATTTGTAACCTGGATTTCTGACATACAATGCCATACCATGTGACTTAAGATTTATGGCTGCAGGAAAGCCTCCTTCTTTGATTTTCACATCAAGGGCTGATTAAATTGGATCAAAAGCTCCGCAACGAAGACCAGGATTTGATATTTTCGACAAATTATTGGACTGCAGGATAGACTAATTGGTAGAGAGATTCTCCCCTAGCCACACAGAGAGAATGAATGTCTGTTTTGGGAAGCTTCTCTGCTGAATTGTCCTCCAGCAACTTACTCTATCTTCTCCTCCCACCAGCGCTCTATTTCCTTGAAGTGAAGAAGGGGGAAAAAAAGAACTGCCTTACAGAGATCATTACATATCAAATTGCACAATGGTTTAGGTATTTTGCAAGGTTAAAGGTCATGACATGTATTGGACAGATTGATGACTAATACCTGGAGCCAGAGCCACTTCCTCAAGTCGTGCTGTAATATGATGTTTCAGCAAGCTTTCGGAGAGAGTGACAGGAAGTCTTGTGATTACTATCTTGGCAAACAGAACCAGATACTACACTTCCAGCTTTATCATCTCGCATCGGTTTGTCTTTTGTTGCAGAAGAAGATTTTACTTCAAGATTAGATTTGTTTCGGATGGATTCTCTGGATGTGAGAAGCTGAGTGATATTGTTTTCTCTGTATTTAAATCTCTCTATCAACTGGACTTGGACTCTAGTGAGTTACGGACTGGTATATTCTCTACCTCCCGGGGGATACTTGCGGAGTCATCAGATTTTACAGTACAAAGGATATTTGACATCCTCTGTTTGCTCTTACTGGGCTCTTTTCTTCTCTGGAGTTACCTCGAGCCCCAGAACTCTGGCTTTGATTGAATTTTTTTTAATATATATTCTGTTTCCTGTGGCTATCTTGTGAGGCGGCTAAAAGTTGCACACTGGATGATATCACCCTTCAAACAAATGACAGTTACCAGCAAAGCAAGACCCAATTTCTAACCTTTTTGGGGGATAATTTAGGATTCCAGTTTTCATTTTTCCTTCCTTTATTCAACATTTCATCAAATGACATTTTTATAGTAGCATAAAGCCAGGTTAGGAGCCCTTCCTTGTCCCTGGATCTATGCTGTTTTCGGAGCCCGACAGGTTTGTCTGGGCCCTGTGGCCCGACCTTAAACAGCCCCACCTACAAAACAAATGGAGAAGAGCGGCTGCATCCCTCTCTGCTGGAGCAAGGGGGCCTGCATCTACGCACAGCACCCCTTGCCAAGTATGTACGAATATCCTAAGTGTTTCAATCAACACATCATATTGTGTAACGAAAAATACAATATGCAGTTAGATATGGGCTTTTGAATATAATGAAACCCTTTTGATTCACAGTGCACCTTCCTCTTTATTTGGATCATTATTTGCAAAGACATAGAAAAGTCATCCTTGTGACTTCCCGATCTTGTTTACCCTCTCTTACTCTACTTGGTAGCATTTCCTTATTCTGCTAAACATACGATATATTTTCAGGCTGGCAGGATTTCATGTTCCTGCTCCATGGTTTTTTAAATTAGACAGATGAGTGTGTTTCCTCACCCTGAGGAGGAGTTTTGATCGCAACATTATGAAAATGCTGTAAAAGACACTGTCCTCTGTCTATTATCATTTATGACTGATGAGGTAAGGTTAGGGTCATTCATTTAAACTCATAAACACCTTTGACTTCTTAAGCTCTTTGTAACAAATGGAGAATGAAAAAAGCAGAGCTGCTGTCAGTCACAAGAATATACTTTTTATTTCTCAAGCCAGCCCATGAAGTGATGCAAAAACACTGCAAACTGTCCAAGGATGGAGTTACTTGTTCGTCAATGTAGCTTTATATCTACAGCACAAGATAATGAAATATACTGAACTTCACATCGCAAGAATGAATCTTTTTTTTCCAAGCCCAGTTCAAGCCCACTGAACTACTGTTGCTTATCATTTGCCTGGGCTACAGTCCTACTAAGCAGTAATGAGGTTAGTGAATGGGGACATGTTGGTTATAAGTTACCCTGGCAGCTCTGATGTCACTGGAACAGCGCAGAACACACACATGCGTACACTGACGCACTCTCTTTTTGCTAGTCCTTTGGGCTTTTCTTTAGGCCCATTGTGGAAAGGCATTGTATTTATACGGCTGTGACAGTCATGTATTTTTACAGATGTTTAGACTTTTCTTCCCCGTCCCCTGGTATAGATAATGCGCATCGTTGGCAGAAGAGGGAAGAGAGTGTAGCAGTGTGGGGGAAGGGGGAGGGCAGAGGAAACTGTTGGAGGATGAGGGAAAGATGAGAGGGAGGAAGGAAGAAAGATGGTTCAATAGCACAGGAGGATCAAATGGAGATAGAAAGATGGAACTAAAAGGTCTGTGAGCATTTGAGATGAGTGACTGGGGCAGATTAAGAGAGGCGAGGGGAAAAAGGGAAATGCAGATGAAGTGGGTAAAGGATGGAGGAAGAATGATACAGGAGGTTTAGCATATGAGGTGGGGTAAAAAGAAGGAATGGATGAAGGCTTTTTTTAAAGAATAATGATAGGGATGAATTTTGAAAACAAAGCCTCAAAGGAAACGAGCAAGGGAGTGGGATGACAGTGAAAAGACAGAGAGCAATTGTCTCCCCTAAGATTGTGCTAACCCCAGTAAACCAGATACCAGCTAGACGAGGTGATAAACCGTCCTTCTGCTGCTGCTACGGGACAGAGCTCAACTCCAGCCTTCTGTGGTGTCACTGGCTAACTGTCAGTAAGCAGAGCCCCGCTGAGAAAGGGGGATGTGGGCCTGGCAGCCGCATGCTCCCCTGCCTAGGCTGCCTGCATGGCCTAGTTGATTTGATTCCTCACTTATGAGTGTGTGAGGGCATGTATGTGAAGATTTAGTCAGTTTAGAGAAATTGGTGCAGTGAGATATGGCTTAATTTTTCCCGGGCTGTTGTGTAGTGTGCCTATTCCAAAACAGTATTTTATTCACTATGAAATCCATATTTTGTAAGGCCACAAAAGTGACAGGTACCTAATGGAAAGCATTTTGTTATGTAAAGGTCTGCATGTTTATTGTTTGTTGTGATGGCTTAATGCATACTGATGCAGTGCTTAAAAGGGGCCATCTTTAAAAAAGGTCCTGGTCACCGACCTTCGCATAATGGATAATGTGAGAAACTGATATGTTGGCTGCATGTCCACCCATTCGGTAACATACATTCAATATTTGTATAGATTATTTTGCAGAAGGACAAACAAAATATACAAGTTTCTCAATTATTTGTATGAGAGAATAAATTAAACCATCTAACAATACTTACTCAGTCTATTAATGAAATATCCATCATTCAGTCAAACACTGATTAGTAGCTGCAGTATTTAGAGGCCAACAACCTCTTTTGATGGATGGTACTAAAACAGACTCCATTTTCTTGTGATGTGTGATGTAACAGTCTTTACAGTAGTTGGACGTATGCACCAAGGCGAATGTCAGTATGCTTCTTTAATAGGATTTCTTCCAGCTAGTATTTAGGTTAAGGTTAAGTGTGTGTGATTTTGCGTCACTATTGTGTTATGTGTCAGGGTATGCAGTGGGGTGTTACAACTATTTAGTGCTTAAGATCTAATCTGATTACTGACCGATGGATTGGGCAGCAGCAGCAGATGGCTGACCGTGGTTTGTGACTCTGTAGCTCCTCTGGTGACACTGCTGCTATTTAAAAACAAGTTGCAGTCAAAATAATGTCCTCAATACATTTTTTAGTGTGGCCCTCGGAGACCAATCACTCAGTCTGGGTTTTGAACTAAGAGACTTCCTGTTATAACAACCCAACGTCCATGTGGCTTGTTTTTATAGGAATGTATCATTGAAACCCAATAGTAGAGCAACATTTGTGAACTGCATTTAAGTTTAGATGCTCATTTGTTCTCAGACAGTACCTGAAATGACATGACAATGTTACTTGATCAACCTCATAATATGGTCAGTCCGTGTCTGCCTGTTTAGAAAGCTTCACATATCTGTAACAAGTAACAAAAGAGTGACCTCACTGATTTTCACTGCAAAACCCTTTTCATATGTTCATATTCATATTAATGTAAATGTCCCTGCTGTGGGACTAATAAAGGATTTGTGATTCTGATGATTTTGCAAAGAGTCTGCCTATTCAATGTTCCCATCATAGTCACATATGTCAACCCAGACTGATCAGAATCAGAATAGCCTTATTCGTCCCACAGAGGGGAAATTTACTATTTGATATGTAGTCATTACCATGTCAACTGGTATTGTTACAATGAGATGATATATTGGGTGTTTTTTGTAATGGGATTAGAGTAGCTGTGCACTGGGGATTGTAACAAACCACCTAATAATCCAGTATGATCATAGGCAAGGTATCATAATAATTGGATGAAGACAGTAAGACTGAGAGTGACATGTGTTATCTGATCTTCACTTATCACTTGTGTTAAAGCCTTGACGGTTAATAATGAAGAAAGTGCAATGATACAAAGGACCTAACATGTATATATAGGTTAGGCTTATTCATGTCAACCTGTACATATTCATTAAATTAATTACAGTGTAAAACAATGCTAGAACAAAACTCCCACTATGAACAGCCGAAGTGGTGACAGAGAGTCTAAGTTTAAAGAAACAACCTTGTGCGCAGTTTCATACACACATTATTGATACAGCACATTCTTCCGAGAGAGTGCTGAGTCAAGTTATCAGATGCATAATGTCCTCCTTTACACTTCTGATGCAGTGATTGTGTGCACCAAAAATACACACAGTGTTACTTTGAAGAGGCAACTGTAGGTCAAGCTGTCAAAAGTGCTGAACCAACTTCCCCAGGATCACTCTAAGTTTTTCAGTCATGCTTCTTTCTTCCTTTGTTCTCAGTGTGAAGTGATCTGACCGTGACCGAACACTACACAGAGAAATGCTGAACGTAGTGATTTGCTGTTAACGGCAATGATTTTTGGCTTGCTTCAGGCGGAAACAACCATGGCCGACAGTAACAATAACTGGAAACACATGCTTGTCAGCTGGGTTCGTTATCCACATATTTAGTGGATAAAAAAAGTTGTCACATGTAAATACGCTGATCTTTCAATCCTGAAGAACCCTGTAGAGGATGATGCAGAAATTTGGACAGGAAAAGTATTTAGTTATAAATTACAACCCCATTATTGGGGTTGAGCCATGAAATGACTCACTCAATGGGATTTCATTTACTTGTGTTTCTTTTGTAACCACATGATGTAGCCAGAATTCACAGTCAGCTGAAAGTCACTGTAGTGATGATGACTCAACAAAGGTTGCAGGGAAACCCAGGAAGTGACAGCATGACATGGGAAACAGCAGAGTATGTATCTCCACCAAGCATAAGATATGTGAAGATGCACCTGCAGTAGAAACAAATATAACAAGAGGGTGAATACATCAAAGAAAAGTCTGAGACAAAACTGATTTAATTCACCCAAGTGTCCCCAACTCATGGCAAATTATAGTAAGGTCCATTTCACTTTAGTCTTATCCAGTGTCAGTAAATAATCAAAATATATGAAAAAAACTTGCTTTTACTAAGAATTCTGAGGGTTAAATTTTTTTAACATCTTGTGATTCCTTTGTGTTTATCTTTCTATCATCATTAAGAATAATACAGTAAAGATGCATCCTGCTTTGTTTTGTTCTTTTTTATTTCAGGTGTATTAAGCTCTGTGTTTTCTCTGTTTATAGGTTGAGATACTCTCACTGTGTAGTTGTAATTGTTGCAGTTGAGAGGGTTATCTGGGGTTGTGGGGAGCTATAGTGCTGGGTTGTTGGATATATTTTTGTTGGTGTAGTTGTGTTTTTATGTTCTAAGAAGAAAAGTTGCTACAATAGTTGCTAAATAATACTACTGTACAGCCGTTGAACAAAAGTATTTCCAGAACAACATACTAATCCTTCAGCAGACCTTATTGTGTCTAGCCAGATTCTTATAAACCACCAGATTAGAAACTCTAACCTAGCAGCCATGCAGCTTGTTGAAAACAGTAGAAATCCAGAGAATTTCGTATGGCTGTCGACTATTTGCACTCTGCATTGCATGTAGGAATGGATGACCAGTCCACTGACACACTGGTTTACTGACTGGTGTTTGAGTGGCTTGCTGTTAATCTCAGTGCTTGACAAGACTGACAGCCTGGTTGATCTAGCAGAAGCCTTTCGAGTCTGACACTGGGGATTTCTTTATTTATTTGAACTCATCAGATTTATGTTGAGCTGTGAATCCATTAGCTCCTTCTTAAAAGACCTTGTGTCAGTGTTTTGCTGGTTTGTATTGACACTTCACTGACTGATTGACTGACTGTTTGGTAGCCTCTCCTTCTACAGTTTTTTGTTCTTGTGTCATTACAGTCCTGTTATCTTTTCCCCACCTTCGATTTGTTTTTGAGTGAGTCTAGATTGGCACAAGTATTGATGATTATTAATGTAGCCTGATTTGTGTCAAAACAGATGTGCAGTAAGAAAGACAGGCTGGTGCCGAGTGAGAGGTTGTTTGAGTGTGTTTTACTCTGTCAGCTATTCTTTCAGCTATGGGTTCCAAAGGTTTGACTTTCTCCATTGGATTTTTTTTTAGCAAGTTGTTTTTTATTGTCCTTGACTGAACTTCTGTTGAGTGGGTTACAAAATGACAGAATATTCTTAAACTATGAAGTCACATTTCAATCTCTGTCCTCTCTCTTTTTCAGAATATGAGGGCAAGTTAGCCCCTGCCGGAGCATCTGAATCAGGCATGGCGTCATCTTCCTACCTGGAACCAAACCTCAATCACTCGGCAGCGAGTGGTTGTGGGGTTAAATCCCGGTCTGGGATGCCTGGAGGTACCGGTGTTGGTACCAGTGGCTCTGCTGCAGGCCTTGAGCGGCCCTCAGGCTCCATGGACCGGGTTCTGAAGATCTTCCATTATTTTGAGACAAACAGTGAACCGTGCACGTGGGCTAGTAATATTAGGCATGGAGATGCTACAGACGTCCGGGTAAGTCAGACAAACATGTCGTACATCTGTAGCTCTCAATCATTATCATTTCCCGGATGCTTAATGGTTTCTTTGTTTAAAACTGTATCTTGTTTCAACAGGGGGTGATCCAGAAGATAGCAGAGATCCACAAGTTGCGCTGTGTGTCCTCTCTGGGCCTCCGTCTCAGCCATCTGCACTCTGATGCACTTCATTGGTTACACCCTGATTTAGGCGTGTGTCACGTCAGGGAGAAATATGAGAAACAGCATCCCCAGGAGGAGTGGAGGTAGCATTACATCACAAAGCAATGTTTAACACTCACTGTCTGCTCTCACTCCTTGTCTGCCATGTCTTTAATTGTTTTTCTTTTACCATAAGGGATACTACAGTTAGCTGCAAGTGATGCTTCCAGGTTATTCAGTGAGCACCCTCCATCCTTAACGTTGTGCTAATATCTAGGGGCAGGCCAAGTAACATAACATTATTTTATACTCCAGCAAGGCACATTATGTCACTTTATAACTGCCCTATTGTGCTGTAAAGGGCCACCACTTGTTTAAGCTACAAACCTGTCAACCAATAGTTTCCATAATATGAATCCTCCCTTAAACACTGCAGCTGCACAACATATGGTCCCAGTGAAACCACTTTATGCTTTCATACATCTGAAACATACTTATGTGACCTACTCTATACTGAGTTTTATTAAATATAACCAAGCATTTCATATTCCTCACTTTTACCACCATCCCTCTCTTGAGAATTGAAAGTCCTAATTGAATGTGTTTACTCACTCATTCACACGATGGATGATGTTTATCTAAATTGAAGTGGTCAATTACATAACTTTTATGCAGTGAGTAGTTGTTGCTGGTGTGTTTGTTGTGTTTGTTCCCTATACACTGTAATTTATAGAGCCTCATTCCATCCCTTTATTCGATACAGTAGCGCAATAAGCCATGCAGGGATGATTTGCCCTGTTTGATGAAGGGGATTAAGCTGCTAGTTATTTGAAAGCAGCTTTGTCTGTTTTCATCCTACACTCAAACTATGCTGGCTCTTGGCCATCTTCAGTTGTCTTCTGTGAACAGCTCTCTTTACAATTCAGTCTTTTGTCCTGCAGTCTATTTCTTACACCCAAAGTCATTAAAATTAAAATGAGTTCAATATGAAACGGTTGTTCACATGGCTAACGTGCAGCCAAGCAGCTCTGCCAGTTGTTGCAGCTTTGCCTCGGCTGGCTGCAGCGCTGCAAGCCCACAGGAGCTTCTGCTGCTGCCGAGCTATTGTTAGATCAGCAGAAGTAGCCCAGGGGATGGAATGACTCTCTCCCCGATCTCTCGCTCCCTCGCGTGTTTTCTCTGCTGTCTCGTGCGCTCGCAGTCACTCTTTTTTCCCTTTGATGTTTCCCTCCATCCTTCTTTCTCTCATTTCTCACATCTGTGCTTTCTTTCTTATCCATATCTCTCTTTTCTCTAAACACGCATCGTTTTATCCCTTCTCACACTCTCTTTTTGGTTCATTCATTATAGAACGAGGATGTTTTATTCATTTTGTCTTCAGCCTTGATTTCCTTTGTTATCTAACTACAGGCCTGTCCCATCACAGCAGCTTGAAGCTCAACTCTCTTGACCCATTTCTCTCTGCTGTAGTCATTGCAATATGCCAGTCATAAAATAATATATCACTATAAACTATGATGGCCCATCTGGGTACTTCTGGGGCACAGATAACTGGCAAGTCTAACAGGAGGAATGACATTCTGCTTTATGGCACAACAAGGTTATCACTTTCAGTTATTTCACTGTCAGCTAAATATGAAATCCTGTCTTACTGTTCCACTAGACAGATGTATGGTGCATAGAAAGGGCAGCTTTCAGTTTCAACTCTTTCAAGATCAGTGTTGGCAAACAGCCACGCTGCCGAGGTGACTGAGCAAGAAATTGAATCTACTGCTCCTTTGGGGCTATTTTGTAGATTACACATACTTTAAACCCAAGCAAGCAAAAGTAAAACTCAAGAAACTCTTCAGGGCCCACAATGTGTGCATTACAATGACTCTGTTCTAGATGTGTATATAGCAGAGCTGTGTGATGAAGCTAAAACCTAATGTTATGCAAGATACATCTACAGTTTGTCATTAATCTCTAAACCGATTTGGGATTTTTCTAATCAGGACTTTGTTGTGGATTCTGTGATATCCCCCCTCATATTTCTGATGTCATCCGTCAGATGCACAAATATTTAAATCATAAGTTCTGTTTTAAAATGTTCCAGGCTTAACTTTTTTAAACATTGAAAATGATCACATTCATATATTGGACCATTTTTTAAAAGGGTCAATCCAACTGTCTGAAAATGTTTTAAAGCAAAGATTGTTTTGTGTGCTAGTGAATAACACTGTGCTTATATAAGTGAGGCTCCAGGTTGTCTAAGCCTTTCATTCCCGGCCAAAGTGGGGGGGTTAACATTTATTTAGGTCCGTATGCGTCAGCTGTATATGAGTAATTATGTTCGTTCTTGCTCTATGCCTCCAAACGGCACTGAATTTGAATGCTGCAGGGTTTTTTCTTCTCTCTGTGGGTGTGCGTGCTGACTGTATGGTTATTTTAGCCCAAATTCTCTCTGTCGTTTTCAGGTATGAGTTGCGGATGCGGTACCTTCCTAAAGGTTACCTCAGTCATTTCTCTGAAGACAAACCCTCTCTTAACTACCTCTATCACCAGGTGAGGCAACACGGCAGGATCACCTAAAAAAGATGAGACAGAAAGATCTCCCCTTTATGAACTACTATAAATCAGAAATAGAAAGAATCTGCTCTGTCACTTCCTCCTGCTTCCTATTGCTTTTGCATCTAACAAGGCAGACATACCTTGATACATGTAATTTAAAAACACATTTCATTCTGCTCTTAAATGACACTGTATGACTTTGTCCTAACACCATTGTTGTTGTTGTTGTTGTTGTTAAACATTGCTGTGTTACAATGTTTCTCTCCAGGTAAAAAGTGACTACATGCACCATATAGCTGATCAGGTGGATCAAGATGTTGCTCTAAAACTGGGCTGCTTGGAAATTAGGTGAGAACATACTGTACCAACAATAGCTGTTATGCCAACAGCATGAGAAAAATCTATTATTCGGTTTACATTGAGTATCAGTCGCTGCTTATATCAGAAACGTTTTCCAGAATATCTGAACTTAAATCAAATCTATAGATGACAATTTAATACCATTTCATTCTGGATTCTACAGGAGGTTCTTCAGAGAGATGCCAGGCAACGCCCTGGATAAGAAATCCAATTATGAACTACTAGAGTAAGGTTTTATTCGGTTCACACTGAAGAAATTAGTCTGATGGTAGATTCACTATTCAAGTTAAATGTTGCTATTCTTTTATTTTTAGGAAAGACGTTGGCTTAAGAAGGTTCTTCCCCAAAAGCCTGCTGGACTCCCTCAAGGTGAGGTTAAACTACTGTCAGTGTATTTAACAGAGTTAGTGACTTAAACTTGACAGGGACTCTCCATTTAAATCACATTTCCAACAGAAGTAAAAGTGTTGAAATGTCTATGAGAATCCTAGTCTGGCTTAGTTGGCTGGATGAGCCAATGGCTGTTTGACCGAGTGACCGGCTGAGTGACAGCCAGATCTTGACGACTAAGTGGATGTCTGGCTGAATGTCAGATAATCTCATCGTATTGAATTAGTTAAATGTCCCGTTGTCACTCCCAGTGTCCGTTTTCTTGGCTCTGAATCAACTTCCTCCCAGAAAGATTTAACCTTTGGAAAATTTGTTTTCTCCCTCTCAATCAGGCGAAGACTCTTCGTAAGCAGATCCAACAAACCTTTAAGCAATTCGCTAACCTCAACGATGAGCAGAGCATCCACAAGTTCTTTGAGATACTCTCCCCCATCTACCGCTTCGACAAGGAGTGCTTCAAATGTGCTTTGGGGGTAGGGCAACACTGCATTCATAGAGACAAAAAATGACTATGAAATATATTTTCCATACCTGAAAATTCACTCTTCGTCAGGAGGGTGAGCCTATTCAAAATTCACAGGGTGGACTATTTAAAGTGGAGAGTCATTTTTAATTTAGATGGCTTGTCAAAACCATACAAGGAGAGGTTAGCAATTGTGTTGTTTGCATTTGTCCCACAGTCCCGTGTTCTTAAAATACTTTTCTCTACAGGAATGCGTTATCACTGTCTTCTACATAATGCAAACCTTTCTCTGTCCTAGAGGGAATATAATGGAAAAAGTACTCAAAACAGAACAGAACATTAACATTGTTCTATGCTATTAATATTACATTTTTGCATGTACTTAAAAAGCTGTTGATATGATGAATTTGTTTTAATGCTGTATTCCTACCTCTGTCTTTTTGTCTCTCCCTCTAGTCTAGTTGGGTAATATCGGTAGAGTTAGCTATCGGACCAGAAGAAGGAATCAGCTACCTCACAGATAAGGGTTCAATGGTGAGTATGCACTTAAAATATGACCCATCTCACAAGGTCGTCCTCGGTTTATTATTTTGAGATGTTATTTTATTTTATTTTATTTCTTCCAGCTTAAGACGTGATCGAGTTTCCTTATTCTTTCCCTTCTTTCATCCCTGCTTTATACTGCAGTTTTGTTAAATGCTTACTACTGCTTACGGCATACTTTTAACCATACTGCCCTCTACTGGTTTTCTGCTCCACGAGACAGAGTTTCTCTTCACCCTTGTTTGAGTTAAAATAAGTCTGTAAATGAATCCATTAAATACAATCTGAACAACTTCATTAAGGATGTGCTTGGTGCAGGGACAACACAGGATGGAGGAAACAGCTGCACACTCAAGTTCTGACATTGAGTTGTTAAAATTCCACTTAATGACGACTGTCCATCAAAATGATAATTAAACAGAGCTCGTCCTGTTTGGCCTTTTATAAACACATTGAAACTTGGTGACGTTTTCTTCCTCATGCTCAGTGTTAAACATCTCTAAATTCTGCACTTTTCTTGTGTTTAAAAATAGAAATACATAACTAACTGGTTAACAATATGTCTCAATCCATTATTGCATGAATGATCTACAGGTCTTTGGACAGATAATTTCCGCTGAGCTGAATTAAGTGCACCAAGATTTGATGGTAAGCTGTACCTTATTGATTTATAATTATTTCTTTATGTATCTGTTTTCGGTCTCAGCAGCCCACACATTTAGCTAACTTCAACCAGGTTCAGTCCATCCAGTACTCTCCTTTGGAAGAGAAGGACAGGAAGGGCATGTTGCAGCTCAACGTAGCAGGAGCGCCAGAGGTGAGCACATGCGCACACACACACACACACACACACACACAATTTGTTGATGACTCTTCTTTGATACATATTGTGTTGCAAGTTGTAGTAACAAACATTGTACAACAAAAAACTTTAAAAGGATGTAGAAAACAAGGAAATATCCCTCAGTAGGATGATGCGGGTGTTGCCATCTGCACTTGAGTGTCAGCATGAGTGTGTTTGTCAGGAGTGAGTGTGTGCCTTACATCACGCCTTACTAGTGGAAAAGCATGTGTGTGTGTGTGTGTGTGTGTGTGTGTGTGTGTGTACACGTACACTGGTAGACGTGATCCCTAATAAAGCTCTCATTGTGTCACTGTGAAGAAACGGTCTGTTCCACTAATCCTGAGTGTGTATTCGTGTGCGTGTAGCCCCTCACAGTCACGACGGCATCGCTGACTACTGCAGAAAACATGGCTGACTTGATTGACGGCTACTGTCGGCTCGTCTCCTTAACTTCTCACTCCTTCATCGTCAGAGTCCACAAAGGTAGGACCCACAACTCCTCTGACAGTAATTGTGTGCTTTCTATACTCCCACATTTTGCAGTTGGATGATGATTGTGATTATTTTAATGTTTAAACAATGGTGATTATAACCTGAAAATGAATGTGTACTATAAATAGTATTCTGCTTTGCTGTCAGCCATCTTTCATACAGTATACAAGTCGGATTGTGGCTGATGAAGCTTTACGCATGTCACTTTGAATAACCAGCCGATGTTAAGCTAGTGTTTTCTAAAAATAGCTATGACTACAAAGAAATGGCTGCAGTGTGGTCCTGGGTCTAATCTATTTTCTTTCTGCAGAGGGGGACAGAGCCCTGCCATCCATCCCCAAGTAAGTCGACAGACTCATTTTGTTACATCAGTTGCTTTATCAATAATAAACAAGGCGTCAGATTCCTGAGAAATGAAAAAGATTAAGTCAATGTTCAGGTGTTGCATTAGAAAACATCCAGAATATGAATGGGCCTTTATGGAGACATCAGTATCCACGGCTCGAGTCCAGACCAGCATATTGATCTTCATGATAACATTTTAAGTCATTAAGTTGCCGATACAGTATGGTGAATTTAATGTCCTTTATAAGACATAGACACTTTTTTCCTTTGGCTCTCATTCCTCTGGTTGTAATCTACTACAGCTGCAACTGGAAACTTTAGGTTTAGGTTAACGTAAGTCCAAAAACTGATACCCTCATCTCTTGTCCAGAGTTTCAAATCATGAGAGGCGGATGGAAAAGCGAATGGAAGGAGTACGGACCCGAGCTGTTTGTGTCTCAGGTATAAATGCATGTCTCGCTTTCTCCTTTCCTGTTGGTCTGCTTCTCCCCTGTCGATTTTCCTGTCTGTCTTTTGCTCTAAATGTCAGGAATGACAGTGACAAGCAGTCAGATAAAGGCTGCATAGATATGCGTGCTGTTCCCTCTATAAAGCCTCATCTGTGTGTGCAGTGAAGAGTCCTTGTCTCGCCAGATGTCCCCATGGAGAGCTTTAGTCACTGTCTCTTCCTCTGCCCTGACTGCCTACCAACCTCTGACAAACTCATGTTACACACAGTTAAATGAAAATGACCCTGGCTATAGCATTGAGTTAAAAAATAATATCACTGACCTTTTTCTTATACATTTTAACACAAAAACTAATACTTTCTTTCCCCCTGTGTGTTTCATGCTGCATGGTGCATCAGCAGGTCACACTAGTGGCGATGGTAAACAACACTCTTTCTACTAACCCTAATTAATGACTCTATAGTATTTCTGCTCCGTGTCTGTCTACATTAAGCCTGCTGTATGTGCGCACTATATCTCCGTATCTGCCTGTAACTGTTTAGCCTTATCCATGACTCAACCTGTTATTCTTTAACTTGTTTCTGTGGAAAGAATGAATGTTCCATCCCTCCCTTTCCTCTTTTTTGTCCCTCTCTCTCTGTTGTACTCTTCTGTCCTACATTCGCTGTGTGTGGCTGTTTTATAGTACATGCGTGTTTAAATGGCTGTGAATGTGTTTCGAATTGGGCATAGGGAGGATCTTTTGGAAAGGTACATCTGTGTGTTTATGGTGTGTTAGTTTTGCCTTTTTCACTCTTGTGTTTTTATTTAAAAATGCTCACAGAACTTTCTGAGTAGGTTCATGATTTGTCAGATAGTTTTCAAGTACTTATTAAGAATCCGTCCAGATGACTCGGCATGTTAAATCAAAGTGTAACGTCATTATGTATGCTTATTGTCAACTCTTATCTCTTTTTTATTTTATTTAACCAACTTAGACTTGATGTTTCTTTGCTGTTTTATTCCCTCCCCCGCCTTTGCTCTGCAGAAACAGACGACTATGCTGAGATCATAGATGAAGAGGACACCTATACCATGCCTTCAAGTAAGTACACACACAATCTCACACACACAAACACAAAAAAACAACATTGTAGGCAGCTGGTGTTGAGAAAAAATCTGGCCATCAAGCACTGTTCATCATTGTGCACCTGTGGGACCTCTTGAGACATGCGAGAATGTGTAGAGTGGAAGCAAGCGATATCTCAGGACATGAATGTGTGTGTCTGTGAAAAGAGATGATGTATGCATGTTTTATCAGGCATTACCTCATGGTTGTTTATATTCAATGAAAACATCATCCACTGACAACTAATGTAGTATTTAATCAAATGGTTGGTGTTACAACTGTGGAGCAACCTAGTATACATTATTCAGAGTATATAGAGTGTCCTTAAATACTTTAAATGAGCTGTCCAAAATGTTTCATCACACTCCACATTACAGAATCTGATGAAACGTTGGACTTAATTATAAGTCTATTTACACTTCAGCCATAAATTAAGCTCTTGGGATTGGTGAATAAAAGAATGGCAGGCAAGATAATGACAGAAGCTTGAATGAATCTAAATTCTCCGTGGTCACATGTAGCTATCTTATTCAGAAGGGGAATCCACTTGAACCGCATTTTGCTTCATATTAATAGGTCTGCAATCTGTTTTTCTGTCCGTGAGATGTCTCGGCTTCCTCAAACTGCTTTGAGATGTTATCCCGCTGCGATGTTTACATTACAGTAAACATTTTTTAATAGGCTCTGTGTTAAAGTGTTCATCTCGACAGTTACAGTGGAGAGTTGTATTTGGCGTTAAAGGGATAGTTTGGGTCTTTTGAAGTGGGGTCTCTGTATTTATAGTGGAAAATTGGATTATGTATGAGAGTAAACATGCAGAGGGCCTGCTGTGCTGCTGTTGCTGCCATGTGGAGCCTGTCCACCAGGTTTAGGATTTAGCTCAACGAAACGCTGAGAGGTGATGCTAAAAAGGCAACATTCTCCAGGCAGAGGAGATTTAACACCTTAATGTATGACCGAAAAAGGCGCTGGGATGTTAACTGCCTTAAAATGTTGCCTGGCTATCACAAGCTTAAGTTGATCCATGTAAGCAAAATATCAACATGGCTTTGCTTTTTGACCATTCATAAATTATAGATTTCACCAAAGCCCTCTGGGCAGATGTAAACTCACAGAACAAGCAAGTCAAAACTGAAAACAGCAATATGTGCTCTCTTCACAGCACTGTGTCCATAACATTAAGTAGTTAGATAAACATGTTGAATGACTTCATTACAAATGTAAATGGCTGAATTAGTTAGAAGTTGTCTAATTAATTAAATACACTCAAACACACATAAGCCAGCCAAGGTAACGTTAAGCTGTTCATGTCTCGACTCGGGGTGTTTTGGTAAACCGCAGGTTGCCAATCAATTGAAATGAAGTCATTTTGGGGTTAAAGTTGGGTTTGTATTATAAAACACAGCTTTTGTAAACTGTTGAAGCTAGCTAGGGGTGACGTATGTGTGTTTGTTGCTAGATATTTTTCTTTTGATTCAAATAACAAAAATAACCCCTTTCAGACAAAATACACCAAAAGTTGTTTTAGATATTAAAATGTTGTGTTAGGTATAGTCACTGGCATACAGTGCCCCCAACTAAACTATCATAACTAAAATCATGGCAATTGTTAAGGACTGCAGTCACAGTTTCTGGATCTCTGTACTCACAGCTAGTTATTTCTCTCTCCTATCACTAACTCATGTTTCCCAGAATACTATGGACTAGATCAAGGTAATGATTGGAACCTACCAAAAGTCTGGTTGTTTTGTGATGGCACTTTGATTTGGTGGTTGTTGTGATCCTTCATTTATGTTTGCTTGCTGTAAACCTAAAAATAAAACTCGATTTATTTCTTGACCCTGTTGATTTGACCCCCACCCACCCTCTGGTGCTGATGGTAGTTTTAGAACTGAACCCCAGTGGTTGGACAAAGATCTTGTTTACTAAGAAAATATTGCAACTTCATTCAGTTTACGTTATTGCAAAGTTAATACACGCTTGAATTAAGGCACGCTATTGAAACTCTATAACTGCTCATGTAAGCAACTCAAAACATGTTATATATATTTTAAGCAGGCAAGCTGACTGAGAGCATGTTCCTATTTACAGCTTTGGTCAGGAGGAGGAAGTGCAGTGAGAAGGAAAGGTTTAAAAAAGAAACGTATATATATTCATGCCAAAACATTTGGAAGCCAAACCACAAACAAACAGGGTAGTCCCACTCCATTGTTTAACCATAATAATCAACTTCCTTAAGATCAGGTTACATGGGCGACATTTAGAGAACGGGCCCTCAGGCATTAATTACGGCTGGCTGTACATTTTTCTTACTGTATGTTGCAGCTCCATTTATTCCCTTCCCACTACAGACATTTTATTGCGCAGCATACTATAGTTGTCCTAGGCGCACGTGCTGGGCAATTCAAAACATTAAAAGAGAAGTCAGAGATTTGTCATATCTTTTATGCTCATATATGCTATTTTCATACGCTGATTACATGGACAAAGTCAGGTCAACAGTGTCCGCAAACCACCAGCCTCTCAACAGCCAACCGTCACAGACCCATTGATTCATATTTTCCCAAAACTAAATAGAAATATGGTGCTTTTTGACAATTATAAACTGTGCTAGCCCAACTATATATTCCTTTTGGATGAAGCAAATGTACAGCTTGTCCTAGCTTGTCTCACTCTGTGAGATTTGAACCCCTTCCCAACCTGTATATTATTCAATCTACCTGACTTTATCCATATTACATTTCATTTAATGTGGACATTTGTGTTCCTACATTCCCTGAGTGTTACTGGCTGTTGTTCCTCTGTGTTAAATGGCATGTTGGATGTGGTTTGCTGTTGCTGTTTTTGCATGCTGATGACATTGAGCTATGCTAATTGCTATAAGCGCTAAGCTTGTCAGACGAGAAAGGTTAAATGACTTTATGCGTCTGGAAAAAATAACATTTCAATAGATGAGGCAACCACATAATGGTGCTCGGATGTAATCAGAGTTTGTTCTACATTGTTAAGTTTGTTTTGAATTTCCATTCAGGTTTATATACATTTGCTGAAATGAGAAGTTTATATTATAACAGCATAAGTTTTCTTCTTTTTATACAAACTCGGCACACTCTGACAAGCTTAGTAAATATAAGGGCTGACGAAGTTGCTGTGTTCTTTTTACATCTGAAGGTCTTATGTGTTTGTGTGTCTGTATCGTTGTGTTCATATCTATGTTTATTGTGTATATAGCACGGGACTATGAGATTCAGCGAGATCGTATTGAGTTGGGACGCTGCATAGGAGAGGGTCAGTTTGGTGACGTCCATCAAGGAGTCTACATCAGCCCGGTATGTCTCTTTCTCTCACACAAACACAAGGGTGTTATATCTTTATATCTGTAGCCCTTGAATAGTAGCTTTATATCTGAATAATATAATTAAAACAGCCAATTATAAAATGCCCTTTACATGTAAAGGTATAATTCTGCCTGAAGCATTAATTAAAAATCACTGCAAATGTACAATAGTAGTAGTTATATATATGTATATATGTATGTGCTTCTGACCTCATTATATGCTTGTGTGTTTAATTAATGCAGTCTCTTACTAACCTCTTTATCTTTGTTCTCTCACACCCTCCTGCAAAGTCACTTTGAAGCTAGACTTAAAAGAATAAACTGAGCTTGAACTCACGTTACAATAACTGCACATATACAGTGTAGTTGTAGAAAAAGAAAGTGATGGGATGGACTTTCCACTCATAAACCTTTAATGAATTACCTACACATCCCATTATTAGTTTTTATTAGATGATAAACAAACATATACTATGCTCAGTGTATTTTAATAGGCAGTGAATTTGCTGAGTAAAGCTGCTGCTGTTTAATGCTGATCCTTTTCTTCACTTGGATCTGTATCTTGCAGGAGAACCCGGCTCTGTCGGTGGCCGTGAAGACGTGTAAGAACTCAACGTCAGACAGCGTCAGGGAAAAGTTTCTCCAAGAAGCATGTAAGTTCCTCATGTGTGTTTCTCAAATGTTACCTGCTAACAATTATTCACTCTAGAATTTGCAGAATACTACAGAAAATCTTTCAGGCTGTTAATGAACTGAACTTGTCTCCTTGCAGTGACCATGCGTCAGTTTGACCACCCGCACATTGTGAAGCTGGTGGGAGTCATCACAGAGAATCCAGTCTGGATCATCATGGAGCTCTGCACACTGGGAGAGGTACGACACTATCAATTCCTATCAGGGTGTTCATTATCTGCTGGATTACATGGATGTGTGCAAGGGGTACAAGTATTATTGGAGTTATCGCAGAGATGTTTTGTACGAAATAGACCTCAAAAGGGTTTCTGGTGTTGACACATTTTCTCAGTATTTGTGAAAAAGAAAGAGAGAATTGATCAGGTCAATTTTGTGGTGTAATTGAGATTATAAAATAAACTGCTGCACAAAACCTTAACTTGTTTTTGAAATTAATTTATGTATAAAATGTGTCGGTAAGTTAAGATAGATGTCTTCTTGTATCATGAAACAACCGTATTTGGTTGTGGGAACTAAAATTAAGGGTAAAAATAAGGAGAAATTAGTCAAAAGAAAGTAAGCAAATGCATTTGCTATGGTTTGTATTTCTGTTTTCTTTCGTTGTGACATTAGTTTTCATAATAACACATTTTAAAGGCACATCTGAGCTTATGATGCTGCACAACACATTTGTTGGCAGCAGCAAACTGGTCATCTACAGTCAACTACGCCCACATGGACCACGTCACACAATCTGTTGTTGACATGAAAAATAATGTCCCCATTAATTTCTCTTGCATAGTTCCTCGTTATTCGAGCAATAGCACTGTTTGTTTTATATAACTGTTTGGTAACTGTTGTTATTCTTCCTTTCGTTCTGCCCCTCTATCTCAATTTCTTAATTGTGTCTCACTTACTGTATGTCCCTGTTTACTTGTTTTACTTTTCCTGATTTCTTTAACTCTGTCACCATCTTCCACAGTTACGGTCATTCCTCCAGGTGAGGAAGTACAGTCTGGACTTGGCCTCTCTCATATTATACTCATACCAGCTCAGCATGGCACTGGCATATCTGGAGAGCAAGCGCTTTGTCCACAGGTATGTATTAAAGTCTCATATAATATACCAGAACATTTTAAAATGGCACAGTTGCTTTTTAATTGAGCTTGATTCACCCTATAAGGAAACAATATTAGTGTATGGAACATAGATATTCCCCTTGAACCATAGTCCAGCATTGCAGCCTTATTGGATAATCACAATGAACAGTGTAGGTCCTGTTTGATAAAAGAGAGACAAATTGGGAAACAAATATTGTCAGCAACTCTAAGCTTGTGGTTTCCCAAATCTAAACAAATATATAATCATGGTGTTTCTCCAGAAGCCACAGGTGAGAAATGTCTGGTCATGTTAATAAATAAAATAAAAGTGTTCAGGATTCCCTCACATTTTTGTTCTATGCTCCTCAGGGACATCGCAGCACGGAATGTGTTGGTGTCTACAGTCGACTGTGTGAAACTTGGGGACTTTGGTTTGTCTCGATACATGGAAGATAGCTCTTATTATAAAGGTAAATATAACACCTTTAAAAAAGACACACAATTTCCTGATCATTTCTCACTTAAAGGTCCCATATTATGCAAAATGCACTTTTTGCTCTCTTTTATACCTGAATATGTGTCCCCTGTGTGTAAGGAGACTCACAAACTGTCAGAAAATACAGCCCTCTCTCTTTTCCTCCTTACCCTCATCCCTACAAACGAGCTGTTCCAGATTTGCTGCCGATATGACGTCATATCGGAAATGAACTCCTGGCAACGTCCCACCCAAGTGACACGTCCCAACCTATCGTCTGCAATATACAGTCGCAAGCTGAATCCCCTCCGCAGCACCTCTGTGTGTCTGTGTATTCTGCAGGATGTCTGCAGGAGGGGCTTAGAGTTGTTGTTTATATAATACATATAATGTCACTGTTCTAGTGGTGAACACTGAGAAGTGTTTCAGAAATAATGCTTGATGTGGTTTGGAACATAATATGGCGTTTAATCACGGCAATGTTTAGCTGAGTATCTCCAGCTTCAGGTCAGATCAGGTCAGATCAAATTTAAAGCGACAGTCACAGAATCAGCACTTTCGAAAACGGGGCTGAAACAGAGGGTTAGCGGACATGATAAAATGCATGATCTGCTTGGTATTTTGAGCAAAACACGTCAGAGATGTGTTTTTTAATATAGTTGAGACCTGTAATATATGCCATAAAAGAGCATAATAGGAGACCTTTAACCCTCTCCTCTTAACTGTCTTTGGTCCATCATGATCTTCGGAGAAAATCAGCATTATTATTCATTGGACTGACATGATTTGAGCTGATCATTAAAACATAACTCTGTCCTTCTGATTTCTGTTTTTTAGCGTCTAAAGGTAAACTACCTATTAAATGGATGGCTCCTGAATCCATCAACTTCAGACGATTTACCACAGCCAGTGACGTCTGGATGTTTGGTGAGTTAAATGTGTTGTTTTCTTGCTTTCTTCTTCGCCACTATGTCCGTTTCAATCAAGGTTTTTCAATTTAGAATTAAATGTATACTTTTTCACTCTCTATTCTCAGCTTTTTGCAGCATTTGGGAGCCAAGATGTGGCTCTCTCAGTCTCATAGTGACTGACTTTTTCTGTCTTTCCCTAGGTGTCTGTATGTGGGAGATCCTAATGTTCGGTATCAAGCCTTTCCAGGGTGTGAAGAACAACGATGTCATCGGCAGAATAGAGAACGGCGAGCGCCTGGCGATGCCCCCTCAGTGCCCTCCTACTCTGTACAGCTTGATGACAAAGTGTTGGTCGTATGATCCCAGCAAGAGGCCACGCTTCACTGAACTCAAAACACAACTGAGGTACTTAACGGAGTGTGGTGTGAGCGTGTGTGATTGTCTTTCAGTGTATCTTTGAGTGCAAACATATAGTGGTTTACTTTAAGTGTTTGTCTTTTAAGTGTGAGAAATGTGGGGTTCAGTGTCTTGCTCAAGGACACAAACCACTGATGCTCTTTCTCTTTTTACTCTTTTTTTCTTCTTTGACAGAAAGATAAATTATTATGTCAGAATATATATTTTACATCAGAGGAAGAAGCTTAATAGGCATTTTTTTGTCACTCTCAGTAAGTTGTAGGTCTAATGCATTGAGTTGAAGAAGCTTGAAATAGCACATAGAAATTGAAAAATGTATGTTTTACTAAGATAAGATAAGATGTACCTTTATTAATCCCCGTGGGGAAATTTGAGTGTTTAAGCAGCAACAGAGAAGAGGAAAAACAGTACAGGTTCACACAGGGTTATAAAACACAAATTTAAAATAAAAACAAAAAGATATATAGGCCTATATACAGATAAGTAACAACAGTATTGTAAAAAATATACACATGTATGTGTTCAGAAAGAGAGTGCAGGTCAAAGTTATTGTGCAAAAGTGCAAGTTTGCAGGTTTTATGTGCAGTCCGGATTATTGTCAGTGAGTCACATGGTTAACCCCTTGTTGTGCAGCCTGATGGTTACAGGCACAAAGGCGTTTCCCAGGCGCTTAGTGCTGTGCGGAGTAAGATAGCCTCCCCCATATCTACCCCTATAATGATTATTTTAGTTTCCGTTTCAAAACGTTACTATCAGCAAGTCTGATTTAGTTGGCATATTTGATCCTTCTGGATGTTAATCTATACTACTTTCTCAGTTGTAGTTAGGATAAAGGACTGTGCCACAGTTAATTACTTTTACCAGAAGAAGTGGTCGTTACACCTTCCTGACAGCAGGTGTCACTGTCTGTATTAGTCATATAATCTAACAAGATGAGTGGAAGTATTTTGCATTTACACATGCCACATACTATACTTTTGTCTTTCTCACCATTCTGATACAGTATGGTAGGCAGAAGGACGTAGATTTTATCCAGCTGGGGTCTCATTTACATATCTTCTTATTTTTTCATTGAAGAGGCAGACTGGATCATTTTATTGTCCTGGCTTTTTGTCTGCTCTGATTTAATCCAGTGTTATATACTACATTCATTTTAATCATCTTTACAAAATGACTTGAAGACAGTGGGGAACTCATTTCCTGTTTCAAAGCTATGTATGGTGGGAGCATTGCCACAGACCTTGTATTAATGTAGGGAGGCTATGGCTCAGTGGGATAGTGCGGTGGTATTCGGAGACCTGGGCAAGACACTTCAGCCCAAGTTTTTCCTCTGGGGATTGCCCGCAGTATTGAATGTGTGTAAGTCACTTTGGGTAAAAGCTTAATGTAAAAAATATAATGTAATGTCACTACAAACGAAATTCTACGCATAGAAAATTGTATATTATAATTTTCAACACATTTTAAGAATATTTTAAACTTGCAGATTATTATTTTTTTAAGTTTGCAAAGTGCTGAGCTTTAATTATATTCAATTTAAATCACTTTTTATCGTTTTCACCTTTAAGAGTGTTTGGCATTGTTTACATCCACACTGGATGAATAATCTATATTCTAGTATTCAAGTTAATTATACCCTACGTGGCTCATCACCCCCACTTTAACCTTGATGTCAGCTCTTTAACCTCAAAGTCATTACTGTTTCTTTTCAAATGGATTCAAAACAAAACTGTCCAAATACATAACATCCTGTTTGGGCTGATGACTGTATGGTTGGCATGGCAACAAAGATATGATGATGACAGAGATAGATTAAAAGAGTTATCTCGGTCACGCCTCATCCTTGTTAAATGATACATCACTGCCTTGTTACCATCTTTTCCCGGAGACAGATTTGGAAACAGAGAGATCTTATCCATCAGGAGACAATGAGCCGGCCACGCTTTCATCAGATAAGGCGGAGCTAGACAACACTTTACGCTTCTTTAAAACATTTTGCTGCGGTAGTCCCTGAGAAAGTCATCACTGTGATATTCCCCTTTTCAGTGGGGAAGAGTCCAACGTATTCATGAGTCATATTATGTCTTAAAAGAACTTGGCAAAACAGTTCACAATTTGTAACAGTTTTATTAATGTACTGAGGGTCGATGAGAACGGCGACTTTGAGAAATAAGGTAACATTGTGTGCCAGTTGCAGAGGAGAGAAACTCCATAAATCTGACATGTTTGATGATTTATATCTGCTGGTGTGGGGTTACAGTATGTGATACAATTATTGCTAATCACAGCATGCTGGCAGCCAAAAAAACACCCATAGCTCTCAGATCATAGTTTTCTCCCAGTACGCCTTCACAAATCAGGCCCACCAACATGTTGAGTATCACTACATTTCAGATGCGCTGCAGTGTTGTAATGCCTCTTCAGAATTTTGGCTCTCCTATGTGCAACAGATTTTAAATCTAACACCCTCCTTCTGACATCCCGTAAAACAATGAAGTTATGATCAATAGTTTCGCAGAATAAAGTAACAGCAAACATTAGACTTATGTAAGCTTAAAGTAGGAGTAGAGCTTTTCCCAGCCACCATGACTCAACAATTCATAATCATGAAGACATGAACAGACCTGCAGTATTTGGGAAGTGATCCTGAAGCTCTACAGTAGAAACAGCTGATGATGTATACTTCCAACACAGATCTTACATTAATTTCACAATAATTTACAGTACCATGCCTTGTCTTTTATATTACTCTAATGGAAACACTTCCCAAATTTGGATCAATAAAGTACTCATCTGTCTGTCTGTCTGTCTGTCTGTCTGTCTGTCTGTCTGTCTGTCTGTCTGTCTGTCTGTCTGTCTGTCTGTCTGTCTGTCTGTCTGTCTGTCTGTCTGTCTGTCTGTCTGTCTGTCTGTCTGTCTGTCTGTCTGCCCATCTGTCCATCCATCTACTTATTTAATTAACAGCAGCATATGAGCCTCAGCTGAGACACCAGTACACTACTTGGATTACATTTTGTACGCAGTTTGCTTGCTCTTTATATTTCTTCAAACACAACAGCGGCATTCCCGATGTTAGCTGCCTCTTTTTTTACCAGTTTGCCTTTATGATTTTTCTAACCATTAACTGCTGGCCAGTGTCAACCTATCCCATCCCCACACTCTGAGACAAAATTGACCAGATGGAAGTCAGTATTGTTTATGAAGCAGGGTATAGAACCGAAATCAAGAACCGAAATCAAGAACCAAAATCAAGAACCGAAAAAAAACAGGATCAAAAAGCAGAACCGGAATCAGAACCAGAATCGTTAAAATCCAAACGATGGATGTAACTAAACTAGTTGAAGGAGGAATACAACGCCAAGATGCTAATTCTGAGGCTTGCTCTCACATACATACTTAGATAAAACATGTTTCAGCCGCACAGCAAAATGCCTTAAAATCAATTCAACATGCACTTTTTCCCTCTTGTTCTCTTTCTCTCTAAAACTCAGAAACAGGAAAATAAGAGTGCACATTTCACTCCTGTGGTTTTTATGAGTTTGCTTAAAACCAGCGTGACCAACACCTTAAATTCCATCACAATTACACTGCCAATGTTCTCAATGTCAGCGGTCCTCTTTTACCCCCCATTTTAGTCTTCTTGCAATCTCTTTTTGTACTTTCAAACTGCAGTTTTTCTGCTCTTATCTTCTCATATTCTCTTCCACATTTTCATTGTGTCATCTTGATCTTACCCTTTTTTTAATTTGGGTTTCAAACAAGTACTGTCCCTGACATCATGGAGGTCTACTCATTAGTCCGACCAATGTACAGTTTGTGTGGTTACATGTTGTAATGTGCTTATAACCCAGTGCGGAAAAGTACACCTAACTGCATTTGAGTGCTTATCCGACAACATTTAGAACAATTATTTAATTTACTGTGATATATTGGCATGAAGAACTAGTGAGGAGCCCCCAATGTGCCTCATCCAGTGTCTTGGAAACCAAGTCAATATTGACCACGTTAAATGTGGTCGCTGGCTATTAATAGGGAAAAGTAGTGCCATATAAGGTTATACAGTTTGGTTTACTCTCGATCTGGCTGGCCTTTATATCATAATATCAATTATAGGTCTCTCTTGCCAAATATGAAGCTCTCAGCTACTACTACAGTTTTCCTAGAGTGTGTGTGTGTGTGTGTGTGTGTGTGTGTGTGTGTGTGTGTGTGTGTGTGTGTGTGTGTGTGTGTGTGTGTGTGTGTGTGTGTGTGTGTGTGTGTGTGTGTGTGTGTGTGTGTGTGTGTGTGTGTGTGTGTGTGTGTGTGTGTGTGTGTGTGTGTGTGTGTGTACACAGTGGGCAGCTGCCAGGAGCTACAGATTTACAAAGAACAGAGTGAGTAAGAAAAAATATAGTATATGAAAGGAGAACTACTGTAGCGTGCAGACTTTGTGTTCAGCTACAACAGAGCGTATTTGTGTCATCCTGCCAGGAGTTGCACATTTTACCCTTTTAGCGTTGCTGGGATCTTTTGTGGCTACTCTTCAGCAGCAACTCAGTGCTGAGTGCAGCTTTAGCGGTGACATTATTTCTCTGAAAGAGCTTGTCTGGATATACTCCAGAGCTATTGGGTCTGCTTGTTTTAAAGGTAAAGTACTGTCTCGTTTTATATTCTGCCTTTTTGTTTTATCAGGCTTCCTTAAAGTTGTGTTGTCAGTCTGTAGTCTGATCATTTGTCTATCTTTTCTATTTTTCTGCACACAACTTTGTGTACAAATGTGCTGCATTCACTGGATGCTGCTGCATCAATGGGTTCAATTCATAGCTTGACACAGATGTTTCTTTTCTTGCTGCAGTAGTGGGATAATAACATAAAAAGGGAATCCTTTATCCTCAAACAAAGTCAAGCAGCTCTGAAGACAGCTGCTTTGTTTGGGTCTACATACCTCTGTGAATTTTCCTTTTCTTTTTCTGACATGAATGTCATCAAATCTAAGTTCAGAACAACACTGACAGATGAACATTTGAAAGAATATATAAGAGTGAACTTAAGTGGGTATATTCCCGCCTACAGCTCTCTTGTTGGGTCCATGCAGTGCCAGGTATCTCACTAACTAAAGGTGCTTGACTGAATATGTAGGCTAGTGAATAAATGACTGAAATATGATTGTTTGTCATCAATAGTAGCGTATGTGATTGCAAAGGTGTGAGTTGAAAATGTGAAGAAATGCATGCACAAACAGATAAGTTCAACCTTTATATTTTTACAAAGTGTGGGAATTAGATGTCAGTGTTTTGTAAATGTTATGCAAAAATATGTGAGTTTAATAATATGTTTTATAGTTTGAACAGATAAAGAAATGTATATGCTGATGAGTTCAATTTTGGCTATGTTTTCACACAAACTGTGAGTATTAGAGGTCAGTGTTTTGTAAATGTTATGCAAAAACTATGTGAGTTTATCAGTGATAGCTGAAAAGATAAAGAAATGCATAGACATGCGTCCACATTGATGAGTTTAATTTGAGTTTTAATGTTCTTACACAAATGGTGAGTGTTGGATGGAGGTTTCGTAAATGCTTGTGCCAAACGAAACCTTATTCAGGTGATTTAGATACGTGTGAATAAATGTTACACATGATATAAAGCACAAGTAGCTCTCCGTCATTTTTATTCTCTAAAGGTAGCTCTCGCAGGGAAAAAGGTTGGAGACCCCTGGTTTAGATGATGTTGTACTGGGCAGCTCTCAGGTGAGAAGTGTGTGAGCGTGAAGCAGGGTGGTGCTGAAAAGTCCAAGTTGTCCTGTCAGCCCAGCCTGAGTAAATAATCTAAGCAGGCCTTGTTTTTCCATGTGTCAGTGTGGTGTAGGTGGGGGAAAGGCGCTGGTGTTGCCAGGTGATGTTTTTGTCGTCAAACAGATTAATGCATGATTCAATTTGCTGTTGAATTGTGATGCAATGTGGGCAGATTCAGTCATGACTGGTCGTCTGGATAAAAAAGGAGAACAGAGAGTATTACAATGTGGTTATGCTTTGAAAAATCTATTCCCCAGTAGTAAAGCTCTTTCTAAACATGTTTGAATGCAAACCGTGTGTTTTTTTTGTTGTTTTTTATTGTTTTAATTCATAGGATCAGGAGAGTTTAGCACTAAAGGCTGAATGCTGATCAAGAGAAAAAACGGAAATGTAAACCATAATAATAATAATGAAATAAACTAATATACATGTCTATAAATTATTCTGATATTATACTTTCTATCTGTTTTTTGTAGTTGTTTTAAGCCGGTCCGTGTTCAATGTGTTTTAACTGCTTAATAATTTAGAGGAAAACTGATATTCTTCTACAAATGTTTGTTGTGATGGAAAGAGGACCTGCCAGGAGACTGACTTTGACAGGTGCAAGGACACACACACACACACACACACACACACACACGGCAGGAGACAACAGAACAGGAGGGTAATGCTGTTACCAGAAATAGCTCTTGTTGAGGAAAGCAGAGTAGAAAGAGTGTGTGACTGTGTGCTGGATTTTTCCTCCAGTCAGTCTTCGGTTGTGTGGAACCAGCAGCAGCTCCTTCCTCTGGGAGTCTGGGTTTGGTTTAGCAGCACTTTTCCCAGGGAACAGGTCAGTAAGGATAATTTTAGCGGGTACATTCAGTGTGGTATCTTTGGTGACATAAGACATTAAAAATGTTGGGTTTGGTGCGTGGGACATTGCTTAAACTCTCATGTGCTTTAATTTATTCTTAAGCAATATTGCTCATAAATGTATTGATTTAGTTGCTGTAACAGAGACTTATTTGGTTGTAGGGTTAATCTTATTCTATTACTCTATTTGCTTAGTGATTCTCAGGAAATGTAATGGTAGTAAGTTACTTAGCAGCAAGACCTTTCATTCAAAAAAAGGAATCTGTTCCTCTTAAGATGTTGGTAGTTTCTGTTTTGATGCTCTGTACAAACAGTGGGAGGAATGCTCTTTATGCCTGAGTTTGGGTGTCAAAGCACAAAGTATTGAAGCTGATACTGTTAACGCTGTGTGTGTTTATGATGTTGGAGTCGGTGAGTTTTGATATTTCTAGGTGACAGAAAACTATTCAAGCTGACGGTTGAAATTTAAAACCAACCTTTTTTTATGTGTTTACATAGTCGTGTAGGATATACTGCAAAACTCTGCACCTCATATTTTCTAGTGGGGCAGGTAGTAGTTGGTCTGCTTGTTTCACTTAGTACATTTAGGTTTTTACACTTTTTCATTTAATAAGTGATAGGTATTTTCATCATCTGGCTGGTTCATGTAAGTCATTATCCACATTATACATGGCCTATTCTTAACATTTCATTTAAGATGATTTAATCCAGTCATTTTCACGGACTGGTTTAATGTTTGTTGTGTATAATGTTTTTCTATGTGTTTTTTTACTAACTGACTGCCTGCTTGTTATGTTGTCTGGTTTTTACGGCAAGCATTTACAATAAAGGTGGACAATAAAGATAAAATCTATTGCCGAAAATGCGGTACCATAACACTGTTTAAAATAACAACTACAAAATGTATTAATGCAAAATACTAAATGTTCATTTATGCTGTAGATTGTCACAGAAACACACATCTACTTATTTCTGTCAGTGCGCTTCTTTTATTTTCCAGTGCTAGTATAAATGAGTTGACACTAGCAAAAAAAAAAGATCCCATTACCGTTTTGTGTTTGATCATGTTGGGTTTTATCTCTTTTCCAGCACTATACTAGAGGAGGAGAAACTCCAGCAGAAGGAGAGGAGCAGGATGGAGATGAGGAGGCAGGTCACTGTATCTTGGGACTCCGGAGGGTCTGATGAAGCACCACCAAAAGTAAGGCACTTCCACACCAAATGTGTGTGTGTCTCTGTGTGTGTGTATGTTGGTATGAGTGCAACAGCTGTAGTAATAAATTGTCTGAGTATCTGTTGTTTGTCTGTTGGCAATGAGACACCCTGATCTTTGGGACCCAGGCTCTCTTTCGTTAGCCTCTCTGACATGCTTTCATGATGATTTGGTGATATTTTCTGTTGTCTGTTTTGCTCACACATGATAGTGATTGTTCACCATTTAATGTCAAGACATTGAAATTAATAATCTGGTAACTGTTTGATTTAATGAGTCCTTTAGTTTGAACATGCAAGGTTTCTGCAGAAGCCCTGGAATGGAGTCAGTTGTAAAGTAGGGTTTTCTTACTATGATTAAAAAAAAACGTGTCCTAGCTTTGAATTACGACTTTTCAAGGAGTGTTCGGTGCATGTAGTTCAAGTTCCAAATTATAGGGGAAATGCACTTTTAAATAAGCAAAAATGTGGTACCTTTGACTTTTTTGAGCTTTTTCGTGTTTTTGATAAATTGTATTTAAAAAAATGTAACTGAAAAGCTTGTGTTTAGACAGAATGTAGGCATTTCTCCTTATAAGGAAGACATATTAAATTTGTGTTATAATCATATAGCCCTAGATCATTTATCTTACTTTCAATGTGTAATGTTGCTCAGTTTCCTGAAAAAGAAAATGAAATTACTTCTCAAATCGTTCTCTCCTAATGCCCACCCCCCCACTGGCACCGTCCCAACTCACAGCTTGTTTCCCCAGCTGCTGGCTGCTTCACCCCCTCTTGCTGCTCCCCCCAATGCCCCTGCTGTTAGCATCTGCTAACTGCTACTCTTGGTCATAACTAAAGCCATATGTGTTGAACAGTAGGTTTTAGGTTGAGAGATGTGCTACTTTAATCATGCTGTTTTTTGTAAATGTTACATTTAGTTTAGTTTAATTAACAACAACATTATTAAATGCTTTGATTTGAGGGTACATTTTTTCCTTGTTTGTAAAACATTTTATGTTGTATGGCTTTGGTTACAGTCTTGGCTTCAGCTCTTCCCTATCTTTCTCACCTGTCTACTACATATCCCTATCTTCTATGATACCTTTTTTATTTCCTTGTGTTCGTCCTCTACCCTTGTCTCTCTGTTTGCAGCCCAGCCGTCGCCCCTCCCTGCAGCCCACCTTCAGTCTGGATTGTCTTTCTGCTCCTTCACCTCACCACCATTGCCATCAAAACCAGCGCTCTGCCTCACAGCTTTCCCTCTGCCTTGGAAACCCTCATCCTTCGTCTCCCTTCACCTCTTCTCACCTACCCGCTGCTCCGCTCTACTCATCTTCTCTGCGATTTCCCCATCACTTTCCCTCTCCTCCCAACCCTCAGCCTCAATCACATCCTCTTCAAAACTCCACTTTTTACAATCGCTCTTTCTCTCAGCACAACAATAAGTTTAATCCTGAATACAAACCTGGCTTACCCCTGCGATCTCATGCTAACTTCCACTTTCCACCTCACAACAGTTCAGAGAGCTGGTCCAATGGCAGCTGTCCCCACAAGAGCGATCCGTCTACTAACGGTCACCTGCTCTGTTCATCCCAGCCAAAGTCAAATATCTCCCATCCCTGGCTTTCCGCCCCACAACTCTCCCAATTGAGTCCTAACCTAAACGCTCTGCCCCGCAGCATGTCAAATATTTGTCCCCACACCATCCAAAACATCCAGCCAGAGTCAAATTCTAATCCTAAAACCCTAACTCTGCAGCGCAGCTTTCACCCCGGCAGCCAAACTAATCCCAGTACTCCATTACAAACTGACTGTGACCCCTCGCACCAACACCCTGCTGTGAAGTCCTTTGGGAGGCCCCCGCTCAGGCCCCTGCTCCTCTCTCCTACCCCTCTCACTCTTCCACGTACAGCGAGACCTTCTGCCTGCTCTCTGTCCTCCACCCACCACCATCCACCCAGTCAAATGCCAAGCCTCCCTGTAGCTACCAATACAGTTTTTTCAATCCCCTGCTCAGAAAGACACATGAAGGCAGGTGGTGTTCTGTTAAACTGAGCTAAAGCTGTTTTTCTGATTACTAAAACTAACTTGTGTCTTTATCAAAAAAGTTGCAACATTCAAGAGTGTAGCCCCTTTAATAAATATCCAAGGGGGAGAAATTCAAGATTCAAGGAATTGATTACAGACTGCTGATACATCATGTAAAATAAAAATTCCCTCTTTTTTTACCTGTAATCTATTTCAACATTACATTACATTTAGCTGATGCTTTCATCCAAAGGGACTTACAATAAGTGCATTCAACCATGAAGAAACAACCTTTTTTTAAGGTTACTTCTTTTCATCCTGTGATATTTTTCTTAACTAAGAATTCATGACAAATAAGCAACCTTTAAATTACAGAATAAAGACATTCTTGGGTATCCTTTATTAAAAAATATCATTATGTGAGTCACTGCATTCAGTCCCTTGACTTACCTTTCTACACAGTCTACACCTGAACTACACGTATTATGAGAAATGTTGCAACATTTTTTGTTGAACGAATCCACAAATGCAAACTCATTTTTGGATCATTAAGTATTACTGAGTGCAGTGGTTTTTAAAACAATGCTTGACAACACCAATAACTTTAAAATGAGCATGTTTTTGCATGACATGTGTTATTTATGTTGGACATGCTGCTGAATGTCCTCTGTCGTGATTGGATGTAGTTACAGATATTTGTGTCAGGCATTGTGTTGATGTGTCCTGGGATTATTGTATCCTATTTCTAGCCTGTTCAGGGTGCCCGACATAAATCCTAAATCCTGTGACTAACAGACAGACACCTCTTACACACATAGGACTTAGGTACAGTAGATCATGGGTAAGCCAGAAAACAAATATGCATATATTAATCAAAATACATTTTAACCTGCTTTTTAAATATAAATCAAACTGAATGATATAGAGCAAGGTCAAAAAAAATGTTAGCAACATTCTTTACACTAGGGGGAACCCAAAGTCTAGAACTAATGCTGCTATAATTCAACAACTTTTCCACTCCACAGGACCGGGTCTCAGCCCTGTTAGGAGGAAAGAGCTTTAACCATTTGATAAAATTCATACTACATTCTGTTTTGAATTAAGTCACATTGAAGTTTGTAATCATTTGTGATAGCTAGGACAAACAGTTACTATGAATACACACTAAGAGTTACCTGAAAGGTCTGTCTCTACCAGCCTGCTTATTCAGATCTGACTCTCTTCAGCATGACCTCTCTGTCGGTTCTGGCCAAGTAGTATTACACTTGAGTTTGTTTTGGTAGGTGACCCTTTTTTCGGAAGGAGCGTTTAGTCCTCCCAATGAGCTTTAACTTCACCCTATCTCCTGCATGGAAAGAATTATTACTTTCAATGCTTGTTAAGTTTTTAAAACTCACTTTCATGTTAACATATAAGGAAATACTGCAAAAATCAAATATATCACCGTCAGTGATGGATTATGACAAAAAATAGCTGGATAAAATAAGATGTTTCTTTAGTCAATGTTCTGTTTGGCCATTTGCTAAACGACATGTTAGAACAGCTGGAATAAATTCCTGTTGTGAGTCTGTTTTCTGGTGATAGATGAATGTGTGGGAGTCGATGAATTGTGCCCCAGAGAGATACATGAAGTCAAAAGAAAATCTTAATTACATTGTGCCCCTCAACATACTTAAAATTCTTCCTAGAGTTATGCCATTGGTCTACATGTTGGTAACAGCAGTATGTGTTTCACAACAACAAGTTCATTTTGAAAGTAATCCCAATTACAGTCTACAAAATATTCTACCCAGAAATAGTTTAAATGCTTGAGATAATGAAAAATAGATTTTCTTTTTTCAAGCTCCGTGTTTAAAAACTGTTTCTTAAAACCCAAATATAAGACACAATGGATGCTTTATTGTCATCCATAAAGGTACATAACATAATTCAGTTTCCTTTGTCCCAGTGCACAAAAAAGGAATAAACAAAGAAAAAGATTATTAAAAGATACCAATACTGTAAATATAAGTACAGGTAGTGTACGTTAAAAGTGATGCCTAGTTTCATCTTGTAACATTGATCTTTCCCTACGCAAATGTGTATTTTAAAGTTGTCTATTTGGCTCACATCCATTTGGATTAAGATTTGAGGGGACAAGCCATAAATATACATTTTTAACAGATGCTGAAAATACACCCTGAACCGACGTAGAGGTAACAATGGGGACCCCAAACTTGGCTAGTAAAAAAGCATTTTTCAACATTTTTCAACATTTTTCAACATTTTTCAACATTTTTCAACATTGCATTATTTATTTATTCTGTCATTCATTCTTACATTCAAACATTCATCCAAAACGGAGCAGACAGTTCCCCATATGTCTTTCTCTAGTACAACTACTTCCTCATTAAACTGTCTGTCTGTCTGTCTGTCTGTCTGTCTGTCTGTCTGTCTGTCTGTCTGTCTGTCTGTCTGTCTGTCTGTCTGTCTGTCTGTCTGTCTGTCTGTCTGTCTGTCTGTCTGTCTGTCTGTCTGTCTGTCTGTCTGTCTGTCTGTCTGTTGTCCCTGTGTTTTTTTTTTAAACTGGGTATTCCCCGGTAACTACTTGGATTGACTACCACAGGCCTGTGAATCAGTTTTGGGCCGATTTAAACTTCCAAGATGTAATTTTGTTCTTGTGAAGGAGCCCTGTGTCTTTCCATGTGTGAGCATGTTCACAACATGCTGTATGTTTCCCTCTCTGTCTGCCGCTCTGAGAGTCTTTAAAGCTCCTGTTTGTCTCGTCTTTAGTTTCTTTGTCTTGTCTGCTTCTCTATGTACTCCCTCCCTTCCTACTGTTTTTCCTTTTCTCTCCCCTTCTCTCCCTCCCTCCCCGCCTTTCTTTGCTGTCTGTCTCCCTCCCTGTGTGTCTTTGTGTCTTGTCTTGCTGTCGGAGGTGTGGTCCAGAGAAAGCTACTATGAGAGACTGTGGAAGGTAGAGGTTACACCACTGCTGTGCTAGAAATGATCTCTGTGTTAGAGAGGTTCAAATCATGAAGACTGCAGTCCTTCTGAGAGGGGAAACTGCTCATCAGCTTTCAACAGCTTCATCACAACAAATCACCAGAAACCAAGAGAAGCAACAAGGTTGTGGGTTCACCAAGCACTTCTGTTTTTAGCCATTAGTGCCCAAGGCAAAGGAATACAAATTTAAAGAATAGAGATGAGAAGCCGACTCGCGCTCCTCTATTAACTTCTGTTCCTTTAACCATCAGTAGTTGGCACAAGCTAGGAATAAAAAGTCTTACATTTTACACCACTTTTAACCTTTCAATAAAAATACGTGCTATTTTTCCAAATTAGAAGAAAAACTATACTTTAAAGAAAAGTCTTTGGTGAACCTGCAACCATAACACCTCGTACACTCTGCATCACATCTAACCACAGACCCCAGGGATGGGGAAACAGCAATATCACATACTTTATACCGATAGCCCATGTATGTCCATATGTGTAATGTAGGGAAACTATTTAGCGCCATTTCGACTAACAGCTTGCTGGACTTGCAGCCCAGTGGGTGTTCCCTGTTTTGATTGATAGCTAACCCAGCCACACAAACAGCTCCGAGGGGTTTGTGTGTGGATTGACTGAATGACCCCGGCGTCCCGACCTCTAACGTTTATCTTGGGAAAATGTTGAACAAGCGTTCTAACTGTATTCTTTTATTTTTCCCCTGTATTTTTTATTCCTCTATCTCTCTCTTTCTCTCTCTCTCTCTCTCTCTCTCTCTCTCTCTCTCTCTCTCTCTCTCTCTCTCTCTCTGTCTCTGTCTCTGTCTCTGTCTCTGTCTCTGACTGTAGCCTAGCAGACCAGGATATCCCAGTCCTCGCTCCAGTGAAGGTTTTTATCCCAGTCCCCAACATCCTGGACACTACCAGGTACGCCATAGACTGTATATACAAAAGTCGCTTTTAAAATGTAACAAACTACATTTTACATCAAACTACAACTACGTTTTAAGCTTTTAATACTTCTACTTCACCATAGTTTAGAGGAAATATTATTCTTTTGACTTCACAACACAAGGTACAATTTGGTACTTGTTTTATGTACATGGCCATCGTTTTTCTTTTGTTTAAACAATATAATATTTTATTCTCAATTAAAACTTTTGAAAGAGACATTCTGCATAGTACTAAAGGAATATTTGTAGAGGATGATCTTCATACTTTTACCTCAGTGAGCATATTTCTTTCCCTCTCTCCTCCCTCTCTGGATCAGATGGCAGGATACCCCGGCCCTCACACCCTCCCCTCGGTGCCCAGCGCCCTGTACCCGCCACAGGCTGCCATGCTGGACACACACCACGCACACACACACCCCCGCCACCACGTCCACACACACTCTCAGCACCTTCCCGTTCCGCATGGACACGACATGGCACTATGGGGCTCAGCGATGGAGGTAGGACACCTATTTTACACTCAAACACACATATGCACACACAGGTAAGTTTACATAGCAAAACATATTATTTTATTTAAGTATATATTTTTCAAGTGTTTACAATCTACAATTTTGAATATTATTAGGATCCTTTTTCTTCCTCAAGAGAAATTGTGAATAAAAACTTCTACCTGAATAATTTTTCCAGTGCACAGATTTAATTTAAATGGTCCTTATCTACGGCCCATTTACACCCATTATTTTCAGTGTGTGTGTCTATCATATCAGTTCAGCCTCTCATCAGTCTGGTGTCTGTGTCCCTGTGTTGGTGTGCACGTCTGTTGCTATGCTTGTCTTTTGTTGCACGCTTGCATTGTTTGTTTGTTTGTTTGTGTCGGTGTGTAGGACAGGGCAGTAGACATGCAGCAGTGTGTAGGCCAGCAGTGCCTGTTTATGGAGGAACAGCTGATGATACAACAACAGCAGATGGAGGAGGACCAGAGGTGGCTGGAGCAGGAGGAAAGGCTGCTGGTAACACACAGAGCACACGCATTGGAAAACACACTCTCAGACACACACATACTAAGAATGTAACGGTTGATTTAACATAAGATTTAATTTGATACGTTGAACTCTGTAAGCATAAAGTAAAGGGCAAAGTAAACA
This sequence comes from Eleginops maclovinus, assembly GCF_036324505.1. Classification (NCBI taxonomy): domain Eukaryota; kingdom Metazoa; phylum Chordata; class Actinopteri; order Perciformes; family Eleginopidae; genus Eleginops; species Eleginops maclovinus. Next base: position 14,968,722 of record NC_086351.1, on the reverse strand, counting down.
AAGGTTTGCAGACATATTCCTTCAAGTTAAATACAACACCATTTTTTTAATGCTACTTCAAATAAAATGTAAGACCAGATGCAATCTCATAATTAGAAAAAACAATAGTGTACGTATACTGTATATATTTGACTGCAGAAGTGGCTACATTTTGAATAACCCTAAGTCCTTTTTGTTTGATAATGTTGTGCGTGGTGCAGGGTTATTGTTGCCTTTTTAATGCAGCTTTCTCGTTTAGTTGTCATCTTTGACTTGTCAGTTCTGCTGTTGGTGTATTTTTATTTTACTTCCATGATGCATGGACTCTAGTAAAAAAAAATCACATGCTCCTCAAGGACAATCAAATTTCCATAAATTTGATAAATATAAAAGAATATTATTTAGACAAACTGAAGTACTTTTGGAAGTTAATACATATCAATATCAGTTAACTCCCCCAAAAGTTAGGAGTTTTGTGAAATGTCCGTGGTTTTATGATTTGTTTGTTTATTTCTCCTAAATTTGATCATTGCATTCCTTTTTGAGCCAAAGCAACACGATAATCTGAGCCTAGAGACACAAACTGCATTTGGCTACGCTGTTATCAATAATAAAAAAACATGTGTTCTTTCATGAGATAAATAATGCATACAACATTTAGTGAAACGACATTAGACATGCGGTACATACAAACAACCTAGAGAAAGAAACTTTATTTAATGGTATTTGTGATTCTCATACAAAGACAAATAAGTAGTGTGTATTGCTGTCTGTGTATATAGCTAGTTTGAAAAGCAATGCTTCTGATGAGGGGGGGTTAAGGAGGAGGAGGATTTCATGTAGGATGCATCTTTCTGTGAGCAGTGATTGAAGGATCTCTCTGGAGTTTTTGCTCAAGTATTTTATTGTAATTGTGTGGGAGGGCGAGAGTTTGAAGGCAGGTGTGGCCTGTGTGAATTCCAGGCTAATGATAGGCTAAGACAATCTGACAGCCCAGTCAACAGTCTGTCTTTGACCCACAACCACTAACTGACAACACACAAGATTACTGAAAAGCTGTGTGTGTGTGTGTGTGTGTGTGTGTGTGTGTGTGTGTGTGTGTGTGTGTGTGTGTGTGTGTGTGTGTGTGTGTGTGTGTGTGTGTGTGTGTGTGTGTGTGTGTGTGTGTGTGTGTGTGTGTGTGTGTGTGTGTGTGTGTGTGTGTGTGTGTGTGTGTGTGTGTGTGTGTGTGTGTGTGTGTGGGACTGGATGGATGGATGTTTTTTATAAAACTGTCACTTCAGGGAGGGGCAAGAGAGAAGGGGGGAAAAGGGAGGAGAACACTGAATAGTTTGGGAAAGAAGGGTGAAGACGTGCACTTACACTCTGACGGCTCCTTGGCAGCTTGCTCCATCCCTCCTCCTCTCCTTCCCTCCCTCCATTCGTCAGATATAAGTGTGCTGCAGACAGGAAGCTGGAGTTGGATCTGAAATCTTGTCTTGATGAAACTGCTGGCACAGAGCAGCAGACAGTCATAGAGGCGCAGGGGCCTATAGAGAGACACAATAAGATCAGAGGCTGATAGCAACACAGACGCAACAAAGCGGACACTAACAGTTCATCAGACAACTTTGATGAACTAAATGGCAATGCTGGTCTTCAAGTCCTGTCTTGGAAAACTGGTAGGCATAGATGGTGTGAAAGTTGTGTGTGTGTGTGTGTGTGTGTGTAAGTCATCATGTGTAGTTTTTTCTGGCTTTGTTTATTGGTGTTTTTTTCTGGGGATTTTTGGTTTAAATGTCAACCTCAAATGTTTAACTTAAATTGGAAAAACCCTGTTTGTCCTGCACCTTTGGACACTGCAGCTTTGTACAGTATGTTTCCATTTTGTGCTGTAAGACTTTGGTTTGGATGCATAAGTTAGTGAGTTTATTTTTACCGTGAGTTTCACTGCTGTGTTTCACTCATTCATTTCCTCATTCACATAATCATTGTAGAACTTCAGATTAAACTTTGATTTCAAGAGCTGCACTTTCTCCCTTAAAAGATGCTAGTGGAGTATAAACGGTCATGTTATTATTAATTCAAGGTGTTTTATTTCCATGTACTCCTTCAGTATAAAGGCTGTACATGGCAGTTCGTCTATGATAAAATATATTTATCTAAATGCAAAAATGACTACTTATCTACTGGTTTAAGTGACTAAAATTGCACTGTATACTGTAGTGCACTGGTCTTGCGACAGCATGTGATTTGGAGCTGGTGGCATGCCATGAAAGGGTATTTGTCTCAGAAAAACTCCCAGGAATAAACTGCAATAAAAATGAAATACACTCAAATAAAATCAATGTGACTTGCTGTTCATTGGAAAAAACGATTTCGTAAGTGTTAATATAGAGCTTAAAATCTGCCTTGTTTAATATCTAATTGATTTAAAACCAGCCAAGTACTTAATTACTAGAACTATGTAGATTTTAATTTAATGGTTATTTTTTTATGTGTTTAGAAACCAGACTCTAGAAGCTCTAGAGGGAGTCTGGACAGAGAAGACGGTGGACCTCAACCACCGGTAAGTTGTTTTCTCCATCTGATTTCTGTCGCCTTCCATCTCACTGTTAGTTGATGTTACTTATGCAGGCAGTGGGACAATAACAGTCATTTGAAAAAATACATTTTGACAAGGAGCTGATATATTTCTCCTTAATAAACTGTGCCTCACATATCCTCCATCTAATTTTTACTGTCATGACCATTTGCCACGCATTAAAAAAGGGAAGGGAGAGGAGGATGTCTGATAACGACAAATGTTGACAGAAGTCCACATTGTGGTTGGACTCATGCAATTGGCTCCAACGTGTGTTTGTTTGGATTAGAGTTAGGGGGCATTGATCCAGGGACAGGAAGTGACCCGTCGGGCGGGTTCACCAGAGAGGGGTCAATGGATTCCCACATCATCACCAGTTATTAATAGGGAACTGTTGCAAGAAAACAAGTTGCCATATTTGTTTTTCTTTCTATCCCAGTATTTCTCCCAGTCACTCAGCATGCTGGCATGTCCCTGCTCAAGTCTGTCCACACTCTAAATAGCATCAAAAGTACCATGAGAGAAAAGTATAGTGGATCTTGTCTTATAGAAAGTCATGGGCCTGGAGCTGCAGCCAAAAGTATGAGTGTCAATATAACTGGATCTTGTTTTCAATACTTACTTACTTACTCACTAGGAACACTGCTTTCTTTGTCTTCAAGCTTTACTTATTTAAAATAATCACTAGCTACAACCTCAGTATGATTGTGTTCAGACCTGCTACGATACCAGTGTTTGTAAAGGAAGACAAAGAAGCGGTTTTGGCTGATCACTTAAAAGATTAGCGCAGTTATTTTTTGGAGCACTGTGGTGTAACTCAATGATATGCCTGACAGATGCACATTTTTCACTCAAAGATTTTTTTTACTGAGCAAAACATAAGTAACATGATCATACCTTTTAACTATTTTAGCACAGGTGGTATTGAAAAGTAACTTCATCTCCTGTAGTGTTGTTTCTTTTAGATCCTCAGCCCTTCTGCGTTAACTAAATGGTTTTGTCGATCAGAGCTATATTGTTACTTTATCCTAACGTTGGAATAACAAGAGCTGAGAGCACAGTTGTACGTTGATGTCTGTTGTGTTCTTGATGCCAGCAAGCATTGTTTTGCCATGGGCCAGCTATTTCTGTCTCTGTAATTCATCTCTCTGCTTGTCCTCCTCCCATTGAATAGGCTGTGGTTTGTGGTGGTAAATCTCCCTCGTTCGTGTGTGTAAAATGCTGTAGTATTTTGGGGTGTTTGTGGTTGTCAGACCACAACCCTCTGAACTGATTTCTCACAGAGAAAAAACAACAGATATTCAAGAGTAAATATATATACCGTGTCTGGCACACATACAGCGTTCTGTGGCATCCTTTAAGGCTCACGAGCATCAAATCAAAAAGACATGCTGCGGGTTTTATCTGGTTTTAAAGAGTAGCACTAACAAAAGAGGTACATTTTTTTTCTTTCTCCCAGAATATTTTTGTTAACATAAGTAACGCAGTGCTAGACCACACACCGCTGAAAACAGACACAGCCCCTCGACCGGAGATGAGGTTGTGGATTTACAAGAACAGATTGAGATGCTGTGTCACGTGACAAGTAAATTAAACTGGATTCTCTACATTTTTCATAACCGGCATGTGGGTTTTTGCGTGTGAAGTTCTACATTCCTGTTTTTACTTTCTTGATATGTGTTAACCAAATGTTTTGTTTGTTTTTTTGTGCAGACGGGAAACCAGCACATATACCAGCCCGTTGGGAAACAAGGTAATAGCCAGTAACCGCCCGTAATTACACACAACCACTATTGTTGTAATCTTTTACTTTCTCTTAATCCCCAAAGCATGCAGTTCATACATAAACCATTACATAGCTGTGCTTCTGTATCTGACTGCCATCAGATAGTGTCAGTCTGTGTGTGTTTAGAGTTGGACTCTGTTGCCACAATATGAGAGATCTGATTGTGAACTCTGCAGCTAGTGAGCAAAACAACCTCTATTTAATGGACTCAGGCAGCATGTCAGTCTCAATGTTGTCTGCCCTTGCATGCAGCCGAATATGGGATAATTAGAAAAACATAGTATTACGCTTGGGAGACTTTGAAGGATTACATGTTTTGTCAGTGTACTTGTTTATATCATGGTAAGCTTAAACAAGTGGTTGATCTAAAGAAAAGTGAATTGGCAACTTGTTTTGATTATGAGGCAATAGTTTTAGAGTTTAGCTAATCTGATTTTACAATGTGTGGAATCACTAGTCACTAGGAATGTATTATTTGAGTTTTCTCAAGGTAAAAACTCAAATTTAACAATGTCACATTTCGTTTTCATAGACTTGACTATAAATGGATAATGAACTACCACATCAGTAGCTTGTAGTTCCCTCAGGAAGAGCTGTTTTAGAATGTTAAAGTACTATTTGTCCAGCAGTGGTGTGTATGAGACAGTAAAACCATGAGGAGGAATAATTTTCACCTTTTTATATATGGTTTCCTGCAGAGCATGCAGCTCCCCCAAAGAAACCCCCTCGACCCGGAGCCCAGAGCAGTCTGGCCTGTCTAAACACCGGAGACAGTTACAACGATGGAGTCAAGGTACAGTAACACACACAGATCAGAAACACTTGCACGCAAACACACTAATAATAAAAGACACCTCTAAGAAAAGCACGCACAGACACAAGGATGCATTTACTAAGTATATGGTTTGCATGTTTTAAATGCTATAATATTTTCCTTTTATCTTCTTTTCCTTTGGCTTCCCCCTCCCCTCCCTCCTCTTCTTCCTCTTCCTCCTGCACTCTGCCTTACTGTTGGCCTCTAGCCCTGGCGGGTAAGCAGCACACTGTCTGTGTGTGTAGACTGTGCGTCTTGTCTGCTAGTCCATCACGCCCATTTGATTTATTTTCAATGATTTCTCTGTCCAACAAAGTTATCATAGAAACACATAAACACAAGTATTCACTTCAGTGCCAATTTTTGTGTAAACACCAGTGCGGTTTCTTTTTTGCTGTCTTTTTCACTCTAGCTAACATCCGAAATCCAAATAGTTTTATTTATTGTCTTATACTAACATGAAATTGTCCTCTTGTCCACTTTTTGAACAAATTATGCACTTAGCATTTTGTTTTCTAGGCCAAGGTGAAAGACTTTGTCAGAGTAGGATCCAAAATAGTAATATAAATGAAAGAGAGATCCCTCCTCCTCTGTTGCTTTAGCATTTTTCTGTAGCTTGTAGTATTTTTACGGTTTTCATTTATTTGATGTAGAAGCTGGCCATTATGTGTAAAAGGTTCTGAGCTGTAGTGTATTGGCAGCAGGTGTCTTAAACTGATTATGCAAAAGTGACCACCCTCGAAAGGGAGGAGATACAGATGTAAAGAAACGTAGAGAAAAACCTGCTTTAATGTTATAGACTTTTTTGGTTTACATAATTTATCATAGCAGTGTTGAAAATTTAATTCAGTAGCAATTCAAGCACAAGAACATGTCTTCACTATTTGAAAGTAAACAGATCATTAAGGGTTAAGCGAGGTCAGGGTTAAATGGACACATTAGTTACATCTATTTATACCAGTGTGTTACTGCCATCTAGTGGCAGAAAGCAAAGGCTTACTATTGTGCGTCTATATAAACATTCCGATTTTTTTCATTTGTACAGGGTCATATTCTTCATCATCATTGCCTGAACTTGTTATCTGTGTGTCGCTGTCCTTACACAGACTTGTAGGTGTGTGTGTTGAAACACTCCGCCTGTGACTCATTGTTTCTTTTGTCCTCTCCTGGCTCAGCTGCAGCCTCAAGAGATAAGCCCGCCCCCCACCGCCAACCTGGACCGCTCCAACGACAAAGTGTACGAGAACGTGACGGGATTGGTCAAAGCTGTGATCGAGATGTCGAGCAAAATTCAGCCAGCTCCTCCAGAAGAATACGTTCCTATGGTCAAGGTAGACGAAACTCTCAAGCTCTCATTTTCATATTCATCACTGTTTCTCAAAGGGTCGCTTCATTTTCAGTTTCACCCTCTTCAAACATCTGTCTTAAAGATTTGAAAGCATTAACATATTAGTGCTGTTCTAATACAGGTTAATGTTATCTTCCCATGACCACTGTGACAGCCTGTTTCAATTCAGTGACAGGCAGAGCTTTTCAGACGGCTGCATTTTAAAACAGCTCTTTCCAAATTAATAATTTGTGACTCATCTGTTAACAAGACTCTTTATATCTGACCTTTTAGCCTTACAAGGGGTTGTTTTCAGTTGTGGTACCTATGCTTATACTTAATGTATTTCTCCACTCTGGTTACCTCTATATGTGTAGGAAATATTACTGAAATCCTAAACCTGGTAGATCTTGATAATATTTTCTGAATATTTCTTCATATATGCAAGTAAATTCACGTCCTAATTTTCTGTAAAGTAATCTGGTCTGTGTGTGTGTGTGTGTTTCAGGATGTGGGTCTGGCATTGAGGACATTATTGGCCACAGTGGATGAGACTCTTCCACAGCTTCCGGCCAGTACACATAGAGAGGTAATTACACGCTGTTGTGTATTTTTTATAAAATCTCTTGAGTAGTCATTTATATTGCAATTTTATCATTAAATCTTGCTTACATTTTTAAAATTACACTAGTATTCACTGTTTCTGTTATTTGATCCCACCAGATTGAAATGTAACAGTCTTGTTTTCTTCAATAGATTGAGATGGCACAGAAGCTTCTGAACTCTGACCTTGCAGAGCTGATAGGGAAGATGAAGTTAGCCCAACAATATGTGATGACCAGGTAGGTTCAACTATTTACAATTTTATAAAGTTGCTGCTAGTCTGTGCACTTAGCACTTTGAACGGAATTGGGTATTGAAAAGGAAACTCATTAAGCTTTTAGAGGAAATATTTTAGAATAAACTGTATAAACAGTGGCTTTAACATTGTACTTCTCATGTCACTCAACACAATCCGTGTAAGTGATCTTTGTGTGTTTTTCTGCTCTGTCCCAGTCTCCAGCAGGATTATAAGAAGCAGATGTTGACAGCGGCTCATGCTCTTGCAGTTGATGCCAAGAACCTATTGGATGTCATCGACCAATCACGGCTCAAAATGATGTCCCAGTCCCGCCCACATTAGCCCTTCGACAGCTGAGCTGACCAACAGGACTTGGTCTATTATTTAAAAGAGAAAGCATCATTCTGGTAACTGTTATCAATGGAGAATTAGAGTTACGTCAATCATGACATGTGAGAGTCATCGGAGCCGACTGATTTACGTCAAAGGATGAAACAGCGGCTCTGATCCTTTGTCCATGAAGAATCATTAGATGTTGTATCCTGTGTAAGACGAGGTCTTCTCTCCACCACTGTGACTTTTGTAACACAAGAACAGTACAAAAACACTTCCTGAATCAGGGACCTGGCTGCTTCACACTCTCTGGACTGTAACATAATGATGAGAGGAGAAAAGCAAAAAGGAGGGGTGAAGATTTTAAAACTATGAGACTGAGAAGATCCTGATTCCTGGGGTTCGAAAACATCCAACAGAAACACTATTATGGGAGCTATTTGGATCTGGAAATGTTGACACCTGGTGAATTAGTCTTCGTCGGATAACACTCAAAGCCATCAGACCCTGATCAGACTGTGTTTGATCTGCTACATATCTGCATGAGCCATCAGCCAGCAGCCATTATCAGTACATGTGTGAATATCGTGTGTTGTGACCCCTGGATGTGACATTTTTCCTTTGTTAAAATACCTCCACATCACCATTGATTCTTCTGAATGGGCACTACAAAACACATGTTACATGTTCAGCTGCTGGTGCTTTGGGCGGATGCCTCAACAAGGACATTCACAGTAAAGACGGCATTGGCTCGGTTTGGAAAAGCAGCCATCGTCTCTCCTCCCGTTTCTCTCTTCCATCCACTCCCGTCTTCTCTCTGTCTCACCAGGTTTTATTTATAGACTCAGACATTGCAGAGGAGGAGATGGAGGGAGAGATGGGTTTTGAGGACAGTTCTAGCAGCGGTCTGCTGCCTGAAGAAAAAGACCCACTTTTATAGTCTTTTTTCTCTGTTTCACTCACTCTCTTTTGACTTTTGGTCATCACTGTTCCTCTCTGTCGTGACGTCTTCCTCAGCTCCTCTCTGAGCCGGTTTTTAAAGACTCCAAAATGTGAAGAATCCAACTGTGTCTGTGTAAACACAGCAGACAGGAAACGACCTACTCGCACTCAATTTAGTTTACTCTTTTTATCAGCTGGCTCCATGTTTTATGTGTTCACAATTTTTTTCCTATTTACTGAAAACTGTTTGTAACAAGCAGATATTCAATCCCAGCATCGACTCTGATCAGAGTTAAAACTGTAAAAAAAAAGAAGGTGGATTTTGAGGATTCACTCTGAGTGAGTTAATACTTCCTATTTGTCCTGGAGGCAGAAAAGGACATTATGTCTCAGACTGATCTCTCTGTGTCTCATCTCGTCTCTTCCTCCTCACCTACAATCCCAATATCATTCAGTTGTTCCTCATACAAGACAGAGTCGTGCTGTCCCCTCACCCATTGGTGTCACAAAGTGAATTTACTGGGGACACAAACAAACCTCACAACTGGAATTTCTGTGCTTTGAGTTTCGAAGTTACAGTCAGGTGTAACTCTTAAAATATGTTCCTCTGAAAACAGTCGCCAGGGAAACACACACAACACACACACACAAAGTGGAGCCACATGACTGAAACCTGTCTTGCAGACACAAAACACTGAACTGAAAAAACAGCAGCCCACACGTCGTGTCTTTGTTAATAGTGACCCCACATGGAGTACGATATACTGCTATATGAAATATACTGGTGACTGTACTGGTATAGCATGATATACTGGTATGAAGAAGAGCATATTTGCACAGCACCAAAAAAAATATTACTTTTTTTTTTAACCCTATTTTACCCAGATTTGATCTCCAGGTTTAGCCAGCAATTAAACTATCAAATATCTGGGTGTTATAGGGGTTTCAAAAAAAGGTTAAAAAAAACCCAATCTATTTTATCTTGTCGTTGCGTAAATCTGCTCATGTTGGTATCTTGTAAGCTATACTGGTGTGAATCACTGGTGAATTGTACAGAACTAGTACTAGTAAACACTGGTTTTTATTTTGTCTTCTGGGCTAAATCAGCCTTCTTGTCAAATAGGAGGAGGAAAAAACAATGGAATAAAAAAAAATGATGAAGAAATTGAAGTCAGACTGTCCACATTTTTATCCATGTAAGAGGTTTTTATTTAAAACTTTCCATTTTAGGCGTTATATCTCCAGTATAAATGCTACATAGATGTTATCTAATGTACATGTGGCCATTTAGAGAAGAATCACTTTGCTGAAGTATATTTCATATGTCATTTAAATCAATTTTCTTATTTAGTTGTAAGTTCTACATAAGGTTACCAATTATTTGAAGTTACTGAAGTTGCCTTGAAACCTTAAACTTCAGAAGATTTGCACAGATTTAAATGCATTGTAAAACCTGAAATAGTCGTTCTCAGGGTCAAAGTTGCAATTTTGTATCAATGTAAGAAATTATTTGAAGTATTTATTATAAAAAAATAAGAATTTTGTCCTCCCATGATTGCAGTAAAGGTTGCAAAATGGAAAATAAAGTCTTCCTACAAAAATTCAGCGTATAAAATGTAAGGGTGCCTACAGGCAAGACAAACTGCTGCATATTTTATGACCTTTTGAAGTCATTTTCAAGCTGTAGAAGAACAGTACAGACTGCAATTCCTCAGATTTCAAAGGAAATATAAGAGCTATATTACATTATAAATGCTTTTCAAATGTATAAATCAGTTTTCCTAGGAAGGTCAGGATATAATGTCATTATATATGTTATACTTGTGCAGACAACGTTAATAAGTAGCTTTGTGTGTTCAAAGCGTTCCTCCAACTAAAGAGTGTACATTACATTTATAAAAATACTTTTCTATACAGAGCAGCAGTGTTACCCCCACATCATTTGACAGCATTGGTACGACCCGCTGACGTCAGTGTGACAGCAGTAATAATGCACCTGCAGTCACCAGCAGCAGTGCTGTATGTATGTGAATGGACTCGGCTCCACTGAAGTTACACAAGTTGAAGCTGTTGCAGCAGTTGACGGTGTTTCCATTTCCATTTGAGTCAACTGAGGCGGAACCGGCAGCTCCGTTGCAGGTGGCCCGACTGGCACACGACTTTGATATGGTTTTCTTAGTGCCTGAGACACACACACACACCAGGTCATTGGAGTGAGTTATTTTAGTTTCCCACATTTTTAGAGGCTGCACATATAGACCTAAGCTGTAATTACTCTAATAAAACAAGCCCTACTCTAGATCAAGATTCCAAAAGACATTTTACATAATAACTTCATCCCAAAAAGCTGCTTTTCTATACATTCATTACCAGGATTATGACCTGATTTATGTTGTTTTCATTGTTACCTAAAATGTCGACGACAGTCATGCATATTTCCAATGGCGCCACACATATCTGAGTGGTGTTGCTGCCGTTACAGTCTGCATTAGTAGGCGCAGAATTGCACACATAGCAAGTGAGTGACAGTCCTGCAGACACAAATATGAGATTTAAAGTACACAACATACGGTCTGTTTGTTGATTTAAAAAGAACAAAAACATAAGGTCATGCTAACAGAAGTAAGCCAAGAGAAACAGTTTTAAAATGTATGTGCCACCTTTTGAGATTTATATATCAAGCTGCTAGTTTGGTGTGGTTGCTTATCAATGGTAATAGTTGTATATTATAGTAGAGACTAGGGGAAAACCTGATCTGTATAATACGGTCTTGAACTTAGTTCATTCAGGCAGTCGTAGGTCATGATGTTTTAGAGCCACAACTGTCTTGGATTTAGATTTTTCACAGCATGTGAGAACCTTTATCAAGATAGGACTGATAGGGTCTACCTAAACATATTTTGAGAATTGGTATTAAAAATAATAGTACACTAGCATAACAATAAATGTAAAAGGATCTAATAGTCCCTGCTCTTTTTATGACAGGAATGCAGTTATTTCTTCAGTTTTCCTTCTCTAAAAGTGTGACCTTGAGCAGTTAAAATAAGGATCCTGTTTGTATGCTCCTGGAAAAAAACCTAATTTTAATATGCAAAATGTTTGACAAACTGGGACAGTTAGACATGTTCACACTGCCTATAGAGCAGGGGGGTCCAAACTTTTTTCACTGAGGGCCACATACAGAAAAACATACGAAGCCCTGGGCCAATCACTAGAGATGAGGTTTATTGACTCATAAGTCAAATTATAAGTTCGCAAAATCAATCAAATGAATTAAATTTACTTGATACTTGAATATGCTTTGAGGAAAAAAACTGCCTACATTACAGCTCTCCATAGGGTTTCATTTATCTTGTTACAAAAAGTGTTTCAGCTCATTCCTTAAAACAGGATTAAGATTGCTTATAATAAGGGGAAATATGAAGGGTATGTTTCAAGCTTGTTATGCAAATAGGTTATTGGGCTTTTTTGTGTCAAGCACGATTTGTTAGGAAATGTTTTCAACTTTAATTGTCTGAATTCATTTGAACTGTGGGCTAATTATTAACGCATATCTGTTTACATATATATTTAAGAAGTAAAATATAAGTCAGGTGTGGGCCATAAACCATTATACTTTTTGAATTTGCTGAGGGCCAATTCAAAATAGACGATGGGCCATAGTTTAATCCCGGGCCGTAGTTTGGACACTCCTGCTATAAAATTTCCCAAACTAGAAAGACGGCAACTCCCAGAGACCGCATTGTTAAAACTTGTCAAGCTTGCTTATTTAATTATGAATATTATAGAAAAGGAGGCGATATACTGTTCCTCCCTTTCAGGTTATTGTTCTGCTCTTTCCTACATCATAGACCAAAAGCGCTAAGGACTTGGGTGTCTTTAAAACCCAACCAACCAAATCTAACCACCTTACACAAGTTAATTATGAATAAATTATTAATGAAATAAGATCAGTACTTTATTCATGTGAAAAGATGCACTAATACATCCTAAGCACCACAGCCACCAAGATAATTAATCCCCACTAAAAACAGTTTCAAGACATTCTTTATTATAATAATAATAATAATAATAATAATAATAATAATAATAATAATAATAATAATAATAATGTACATATATCAATTATAATAATGTAAAAAATAATAATTCAAACTTTTAGCCATAGTCAGTTTGAACACACTCTAATATAATTCATATTAGTCATTGTAAAGCATACAATCTTTTTGTTCAAGCCCTCACTGAATCGCCTACAATAACGTTTTATGTCAGGGATAATGTGCAGCGAGGCGGTCATTATGGGGAAAAGAACCAGGCTGATCAGGGGGCCAAACGCGAAGCGGAGGTACTGTATCTTGATCAGCTTGAAGTATCTGTCCACTTATTGCAAGGCCAGATACTAAACAAACTAACGGTTCGACTCCCAATATTAATTGAAATTATTTTGTTGACTCAAAAATGATCCTATTTATTCCGGGAAAAAAACCCAAATAACTTCGTTCCACTGCGCACCAACGGCTGGAACTGCGACAACAACAACAACTTTACGGCAGCACTGATCAAGCTGTTCTGTGATTGTTCAAGTTTGTTCACAGTTTCTGATCCACTAACAAGTCCTAAAACACGGCAGAGCCCATACCGTATTCCTGTTAGTGTTTACTTCCTTTCAGTCTTCTCTTTCTTGATCCTCCTTAACAACGGTCAGTAAATCCTTGACAGCGATCTGTACTACTGGATTAACAACGTGTCGCATGTTCTGAATTGACCAGTCAGAATCAAGTATTCAACTAGGCCATATGTCTTTGAAGCCCCTGACCCTTTGACCTACAGTTTTAAGAGTCTTATGATAGCTTACATACCTGAAGGGACGAGGACGGAGATGAGCACGATGCAGAGCAGCATCTTCATGGCAGCAGTGAGTTTGATCACCACCTGAACCTCTGCTGTCAAAACTGGTGTTACATGCTTTGGGTGTGTCTGTGTGTCTTCGTGGTAATTATTGTTTGTTTTACAGAAGCACCATGTCACCGCAGTTCTTCCCACATCTTCATCCACTGTAGTGTCACCGAAAGCATCTCACAAATTTCATGTATGCCTGTGTGTGTGTGTGTGTGTGTGTGTGTGTGTGTGTGTGTGTGTGTGTGTGTGTGTGTGTGTGTGTGTGTGTGTGTGTGTGTGTGTGTGTGTGTGTGTGTGTGTGTGTAGACATTCCTAGATCTCGCTAAGGTTTCACAGATACTTGACCTTTATTTATCTTCTGCCAATTACAGCCACAAGATACAAGGTGTGATGTTAAGCTGCCATTAATTTAAAGCCTTTGAGTCTTTTCTTGTGGTGGCGAAACATGTGCTGCATCATGAATTCAGTATGTGCAGCTCAACCTGTAGGGCTTCTTCACATTTTTTTTCTTTGTTCTTTAAAAGGCTGGAACTCCCTTTTACAGTATATCTAATAATAGCCTCTATGAAAACATGTATATGATAAAGTACAAATATATTTAAAAAAAACAGGAATACGGTTTTAGACATCAAAGAGGCTATTATCAGAACTTCTACGGACATGCATAACCAGGTGAAAGTTGTTGCACATGGTGAAGAAAAACCACAGAGAATTATCACCTGAATATGCAGCCTGAGCTTAATAGTGTGTTTTCGCAAAATCTGTACAGCCTGTAATTCACAGATTTCATAGACCAAATCATTAATAGAAAGGATAACAGTAAGAATATTCGATAATTAATATATTGTGGGTTGTTAAAACAAAATGTATTACTCGAAAATATTTGCATGACTCATGGCACTTCATCCTCATAACTGTCATATCGCGTATGTTCAGTGTTAACAGAGGAATGCACATACACACCCAGCGTGCACACCTAGCATACACGCCCAGCACACACACACACACCAAGTACACACCCAACACACACACACACACACACACACCAAGTACACATCCAGCACGCGTACATTAAAACACTTTTTATTTGTATTTGTTAAGATACTCTGTCAACATTTTTCTGTTGACAACAAACCTGAATCTGAACAAGACATAGTGAGAATATTAATTATTTCCTTAAGTAATAAGACAACAAACAAGCACAATCTGCATATAGGATTTCTCCCTAACAGAAACCAGACAAGCCGTTTCCATAGTGACCAGTCTGCTGTCTGTCTCGATTTGTTTCCTGATTGCACGCATGGATAGAAACACCGGCACGCACACATGCATATCCACCCGTACTGACTGACACCGATTGTTTTTTAAAATTTGCATAAACCTTAAAGCAAGTTTAATTTTAATGTAATTTGTAAAAAACATGATAAACAATTAACAAGCAGGTTGCATTGCCAAAACAATAACAAATAAAATAACTTCAATCAAGGTTTGTCAATTATTCTTCAGCTCAAGTAGTTTAGTAAGCAAAGAAGCAGAAATTAGAGAAGAGATCAGCATAATAGAAACACAACAAACAGCTTGATTGCGGCCTTCTGTAGACATGTTTTTAATACTATGGGATGCGTTTGTGTGCTGAGTGAAAGAGAACAGACTAAAAACAGCAGTTATATTGTACGTTGTGAGTCAAAATGCATTGCAGGGATTTCTTAGACACATGCCGTCAGAGTATTTGCAGATTGCTGTTAAAAGTGTAGTCTCTTTTTATATATAGCATTCCAAGGTTAATTTATAAAATACTTGTTCAGTACACCGACAGTTATACTAACTAAATATGTAATACGTGAGGGGAGCTGTACTAAAATCGGAACATACAAGACTAATATTAAATCTAACAGCTAGCATGTACCCTACATGGGATGAAGAAGGAAAAGTGCATTATGTTGCTGGTCTGATCTTCTCTGTGTCTGAGGCCATGTTGCAGGACCCTCTTGTTTATCATTACAATCTTCTGTTGCATATTCATGCAATGTTCAAACTACAGGACACTATTTTAAGTTCCAAAGAAACTAAATAGCTGATATGGGTTAAACGTGCAGAATCATGTAATGTTGCAACCCTTCAAATTAGGCTGTTTTGGGTTATTTGAGTTTATACAAGGCTTCATATAGCATACTATGCCTTTGATACGAGGCTTTCCAAGCTTCTATTAGGTAAAACAAAGGAATGTTTAAAAGTGAATTTAAAGAATCATGGTTTAAACCTTTCAAACTGCTTTGTGAAAGTCATGTTGGGTCAAGTCCTAGAGTTGAAGTCCAGTTTAGCAGACGGTCATTGATTTATGATTATGTGGAGTTTTAAGGCTACATTTCACTTCACAATGTACTACACCTTCCTTGAATGTGCAAAAGCAAATTACGACTGGTGATATGATGCCTTTGATATTCTTCTTGCAAAACGTGCAAAAGTCTGTAGATAGATGTGTTGAGTCACTGTAGCAGTAAAGGGGGAAAGTTCCTTGTTGCAGCACCACGAGTGTACAGAGGTGAAGAGTCGTCCGGCAAACGGCTCATCTTTTTTCAGTTTCATCTGCTATGGCACACATGGCCAGGTTTCCTGCCTGAGCCTATATTTTACATCTTCATATTTGTTTGGAAGATCAGTTTTTGTATGTTTGTGCATTCATTTCGGAAC
This sequence comes from Eleginops maclovinus, assembly GCF_036324505.1. NCBI lineage: Eukaryota > Metazoa > Chordata > Actinopteri > Perciformes > Eleginopidae > Eleginops > Eleginops maclovinus. Next base: position 14,952,547 of record NC_086351.1, on the reverse strand, counting down.
AAAGGGAAGGAGATTGTTTTTCCTTCTCCTCATTGAGTCTTTACTTTCTTGCTGTGAGTCCCAGACTCTCGCCTCCTGGCCTTGTGGGCATAACGCCTGTTGGGGATATGAGATGAAAACAAGTTTATATTACACAAAAGTCCAGACAAAAGCATTTAAGTGCAAAGGAAAGCTATCATCAGCATTTTACATGGTCAGTGTATGTGTGTTTGTTTTATAGTATCATGTGTGGGGTGTCCCACCTTCGCTGGTAGAGGTAGAGGAAGAACAATAGCTCATCTCTGAAGCAGGACAGTTGATGAGAGGAAGAGAAGAATCCAGAAGAGGAGAAAAAGGTGGCACAGGAGCACAGGTCTGAGATCAGCGTGTTCACTCCCTGGTGTAGAGAGAGAGACAGGAGGGTTTGGGAGGGAGAGAAAACTGAACTCATTCACTAGCAATTTATTAGAGAGACAATAAAAATAGTTTTCTGCTTGCTGAGTAATACAAAATATTTAAAGAGCATTTACTAGAAAGTTTGCAAAAAAAACAATTTGAATGAAAAGACAAATACAGCTCCAAAAAAAATTAAGAGACCACTGCAGCATTATCAGTTTTTTGTTTTTTTTGTATTCTATAAACTACTGACAACATTTGTCAGTGTTGGAATTCAACAGACACTGGAATGACTGCCATACATGTCGAGATTGAGATTTGAGAAAAATGTGGAGTGGTCTTTTTTTCAGAGCTGTATATAATCTGCTCTGGACTGCACAAATGATGTTACTGCTACAGTTTGTGAAGGAAACAAAGACAGTCACACTCACTCTGTACATCAACACTGTCCCCTGCAGGTGGCTCACAGACTTCAGCTGATCCAGAGAGAGGGGAGAGGATAATGATAATCACATGTTGCAGCTGGTAAAGGTGGGGCTAATTTCTCACTATGTCCAGCTCCAGACCAAATAATCAATAAAGTCTTATATTTATCCATAATAATTCATCGTAATATATTTGTTAATAGCTATTTGTATTCATTATCTTAATCTGCAATACTGTTAGTAGCTCAATGTATTAAATAAATGTAGTGGAGTGAAGTATGAGTTGTAGGTAAATAGGAGTATAGATTAGCAGGAAATGGATATACTCAGGTAAATTACGAGTAAGCAACCCAAAAATTGAGTTTTAGAGTAAATGTAATTTCTAAAGCCAAGGACAGTTCAAGCAGTAACTTAGAAATATTCAGGTTATTTAATTTCACTTTACAGTCAGATCATTTGTTAATAAATACACCTGTATACACGACAGACCTTGTGGTTAATGAAGAGCTGTGGGGCCATGGACAGGAAGCCAAAGGCATACACTCCTGAGAGGAGAAGAGAAAGAGTGTTACTGCAGCACAATAGTGGTTTAGTTAAGGGAAGGCAGCTACTTAATTGAATTAGAACACTGACTATACATCAATAAAGTATTTTACAAATATTTTCTGGTAATAAATAAACAGAAAGCTTATTTCTCTGGGATTATTATTTGAAGTCAACTCACCAGTCACCAGGCTGTTGACCAACCAGGAGTAGTAACTGTCAACATAATGCAATTTCATGTTAATAGAAATAGCTGTGATGTATATGTACGTAATAACAAGTCATATTAGATAATATTCATACATAAAACCAAAAAAACATCTTACTTTATTTCAAGAAAAATTCAGGTCTGATTTGAATCTGACTGCTTATAACACGTACAGTAGGTGGAGAGGAACCAAGATGTAACCAGGAGAGAGTTTGTGTTGAAATGTTACAAGTACACTCAACAAATGAGTGTGTGACATTTCATAGCATCATTTATAAAAAATACTATGCAGGTTTTCCCCAAAAAAATGTATAGACCCATACAACATTTTCTTTTTTTGCGGTTGTACAAATATGTAGCCATATTTGATTTGTAGAATCACATGGGAACAATCAGGAATAACATTTCTCTGATTCCCTGCTTTATTCTCGCTAATGTTGCTCCCTCTATTAATTCACTCTCTAGGTCGCTCAAACCCTCTCGTACATTTTCCCTTTGAGCTGGGGAGGGTCATCTATGAATGTGTGTGTTTACATCAGCAGCCGACAAATCCTGCATAGTATGCCTTTAAGCTATGTATCAGAGCTCCTACCTCTTTTGCCGTAAGTAGGCCAGCGAGAAAATAGCTCCGCTAATGCACAGAGGATACACCAAGTAGGACAAGTATCTTGACGCCTGGAGAGAAAAGCAAATGCAGATATTCAAATTAAACAACGCCTGAAGCAGAGTAAAAAGATAAAAGATAGATAAACATACCTGTGTGTCATACTCCACTGTCTTTCTCTCTTCTTCATCCAGCTTAGTTACCTTCACAGTGAGAGAGGAGGCAGACTTAAGTTAGAAATAAAGTTAATGACAATCTGCATCACGGCTGGAAGCAAAAGTATATTACTAAATCTACAGTGAACAGATGTTGAATGGCAAAATACTCACATGGAGCTTGGAGCTTCTCCATTGAAACTGGATCTTAAATACTGTAAACAACTTCCATACCTGGCAGGAGGAAAGGTCAGTAGGTTAAAACTGTGGGTTATGATGTCTATTTTACCTTTTCTGTTATTTGGCTTTTCCTGTTATTCTCAATACCTCTACACATGCTCCCAGTCCAACAGGTAGCAGCACCAGCAGACTTGTCTCCTCTAGCAGATGGAGGAAAATCAGCAAAGTGCTCAGACTACGCCACAGAACTACAAACAGAAAGGGAAGAGAGCAAAGAGACACTTTAACATTTTCCAAGCTCATACATACATTTGCCACAAGCTCTGCTACACCTACTGAAAACAATTGTCAGTGAAAACCTTTAAAGATTTTTTTTAAGTCACAAATGTTTGATTTAAATATTTTCTGACCTGATTTTCTGGACATTCCCGCCATGCTCTTCTTTTTCCTCCACGAGCTGAAGTCATTTTTAAGAGCCAAGAACTCACATATTAGCTGTAGAAACAAACATAATATAACTTTACAATGCATCATGAAACTTACATACAGAGACTAAAATGTATTTTTAAAATCAGGGGGACTCTGATGTGTTTGGCATGGATTTTTTCATGGTGTTGCTTAATCTTACTTGCAGAGCTGTGATGAGTGCAATTAACACTAACAAGTAGAGGTTGGAGCCCACCAAAGTCTCTTTAATCTCATCCACGTTCTCCTCAGTGAAGCCTGGAGAAACAGCAAGATGCAGTTCAGTCCCCTGACTCTGTGATATACAAAACCAGATGCTGAAATATGAATTGGGTTATTATTATAATTGTCATCTTATTAGCTCACCAAACTGTCGCAGAGAATAAACGATGTCCTGCAGATGCACCCAGAACCTGAACCCCCTTAAAGAGATTCCCTCGTAGGAGACAGTCAGAGGCAGCTGTATAGTGCTGCTGCTGATCTCCTATTGATGAATGAAAAGGTAGATGTACGATCATTTAAATCAAACACAAACTGGGTTTTATGAAGTATGTTTTCATCTTTATGGGTTAAGTTGTCCTACCACGAGGTCTCTGACTCTGAAGCTGAGCTCGTTCACCAGCAGCAGAGGGAGGTAGATCATGTGTCGGCCTTCCTGAGAGCTACAAGGACAAACAGGAAGATGGTTTAATCCAAACACACACAAACAAATGGTTAAGACTATAGTACATAAACACAATAAAAACTTTTTTAGTTTCTAATGTTTGCTTCTTTTCCTAAATAACTAAGTTGGTTTATTAAATGATTTCCTTAGAGGGATTAATTTATTTGGTAATTGTGCAAGAAAACTATTTTTTAGATGAAATGCTTTAAGGAGATCCCTGGCACAAAGCTTTCCTCACTCAAGCGCTCGATCACACCGATAAAACAGAGAAAAAGCAAGAGTCAGCTACAGTAGATTTGACCTCCAAAGCCTCATGTGACTTACACTCTCATGTAGCGCCGCACATCACTGGGAAGCCCCGCCTTGTTGAAGGTGAAGTCCTCTGACATCATAGTGACTGACAGGTGAGGTCTCCAGTGGGATACAGGATTTTCTGATCTGGTACTCGGCCTCTGATGGAGCCATAAAGAAATCACTTATTATGCTTATCTTTATCAGCTGTAAAGGTGACTGAAATATGATAGGACTGTGGCAGACATTGAGTCACATTTTACCTTCTGCGTGTCTTTTTGTCCCTCTGTATGTGGGGGAGCAATATAGGTGGTGAGCTGAGCTGCATAGTGCACTTCCCTGCCGTCCTCCAGAGGTGAAACACCGGCTTTGTGAATATACACGACTGCGAACAGAGTGCCATTATCCCGAGTTTGCTCTGGCAGGGAGACGTTCACTTGCCTAAGGAGTTAGATAGAAGGAGAGACAGAGAGAAATAGATAAAGAGAAGGAGAGAGAGACAGGATATACAGTAGGTGAGATAATATGTTAAAGCCGCCAGCCTGAAAGGGAAAGACAAACATGTGTTTCGTGTTTATCGTTTGGTGGTTATGAGCAGGAACTCTTTTAATTTACATTTGCATCATTAACAGATATAGAACATGTCAAACCCACCTCTCAAATGTAGAGTGTGGGTCAAATGGGTCTATTCTTACAGCGAGGTGGAGTTGGCTGTTGTCTGGCACGAGGCAGGTGAAGACACTCAGCTGAAATAACAAAAGGAGATAAGATTCAAAGCAGTGTTTCTATTTAAAAAAAGTTTGAGTCCAAAAATACATGCAACTGCAGAAACGGAAAAGTGAGAACTAAAAAAAACCGACGTTATGTTGTGAGCCGTCTTTATGTAAATAGGTATTTATTGATTCATCCTGACAAACACATCATCTCTTTTTAATTCTAGATAGATAGATAGATAGATAGATAGATAGATAGATAGATAGATAGATAGATAGATGAAGAAATTATTTATCCCAAATTGGGAAATGTTTTTGTTCCAGCAGCAGTGTCAAGCATTACCCAAGTTAAAAATGTTTTAAAGATACAATAAGATAAAGATATAATAAAAATCAACATTAGCAGAAAGTATATATAGTAATAATAGACAAGAAAGAATAGAATACACAATAAAAAATACATATATATATCCCATATCTGAATAATACACAACATTACGAAATATGCTTTGCAGCACTGGCTTTAACAGTTTTGAAAGAGCATGGGCAGTGAGTTATTCTGAACCCAATGGCCCCTGCATGCAGGAGTGTCTTTTTCTGGATCTCACAGTAATCTGGTATCTGATTATGAGGAGTAAGGAATAAGAAACAGAGGCCTGTGCTCACCTGAAGCCTGGGTCTTGATGTTAGGTAGGAGGAGATGCATTGCTCTCCTTTGCTTCTATCGCAGGGTTTGGTGTTGAGGAAGCCGTACAGAAGCCAGGCGGTGTGGAGCATATACACCACGAAGACCCCGAGCAGCATTTTAGCGATGGAGCTCCTTTTGGTAGAGCTGCTCTCCCCGCCGGGCTTGGACTGACACGATGGAAACATGGCAGCAACTAATACAGATCATAAAAACGAAATTATCAAATAAAATAAAGAGACGTGACCTGGTTTTAGCACGGGGCTGTTTATAATCGGATATAGCGTAAACACAAAGAATTCCCCACGCTTCCTCCCTGCCACAGCATCCTTCCGGTTGTCTGAGATGCTGATGCTGACTGCATCTGCCCGTTTTTAACAAGTGTGTGTGCAAATCTCGCGAAGCCTTAGTAATGAACCCACAGCATGGTATGTCCCGGGTGCCACCAAAACCTGAAATATGGCTGTATCAGCACTCAAATACTATCCTCAACTCGGCACGGAGGATGTCTGTCTTTGGAAGCCCATTTCCGCCACTACAGGACAAATAACGTACTATCTAAAAGTAAATGGCTTCATATAACGATTCATTTTCATTAAAGTAATTATTTCGATGAAGTTTCTTTTTATTTTCAGACTCAGATTCAGATTCTTTAAAATAAGTTATTTACTCTCTCTCATAATCTCGTAATTTAGTAATTCATTATTACGGAAGATAGACTTAATGATAATAATGTTGACTTCAAATTTAATACGTTTGATTTATTGTTTTGACATACCTTTTGATGTATTTATTATTTAATGCATTTTTTTCTTGGCCTCTTCATCTTAAAATATTGGATTTTGTTGGTTAACCTTTTTCTTCACTAGAGAGTGATTTCTTCACAAGAGACGATCTTCGGCTGCCGGTGTCTGTCACCGCGGTGCATTATGGTCTCGTACAGTGCTCTTGCATGTCCTCTTGATGTTTGCTAGTTTGCTAACTTGGACAACTTGTTTCTGGATTGAAATCACAATATGTTGGTTGAGGACAGTATGTAGTAAGCGGCAGGTAACGTGTTATATGTGATTGTGTCTACTGTCACGAATTAAATAGATAATTATCTAAGAACACAATAAAATAACACTAGTGACGTTAGCTGAGATAACTAGCACAACTTACATGCAGAGCTGCAGCACTCTTGCAAAACATTGTGAAGAAAGTATGACATTTCAGTTGGATACGTTAACCAATATTTGCGCATAATTAAACTTTTACATGCTACTTAGTGTCATTGTTCTACCTGCGCATTTGGACTGTCTTGTCTAAAAAATAAACTGACAAGCAACTCGAAGAACATTTCCTACAAGAACCACTGTCAATATGACCTAGGTACACAACTTCAGCTTTTTACTCCAAACCTGTGTTGCCCTGTTTCTCTGCTTATGTAGGCTAAAGCTTGCCTTCCTTTTCTTCACCACCCTCCCCTGTGATTGTATTTCTTAAGTTCTCCATGCTGCTGTAGTGGCTATGTGGGGATGAAACTACACAGGCTGCTTCTGGCTGGCTTTATGAACTGCACAAGGATGTATCTGCCATTTGGAAGGAACGTTTATCCAAATCGCCATTTGAGCTCTTTTAGTTTTTTGTCATCAAGAATCGGTGGGACTGGAACGCTTGTCCTTTGGAGTGCACGTGCAGTACTCTACCCACTGAAGTACACTGTGCCTCTGGAAATACAAAACTGGGACTGTTCATCAGGACTTACAGTGGTGTTGGTCCAAATGCCATCTGCAGTCAAACACAGTGGGTGTCCAAATGTCAACCCAGAAGATCTCAGTCTGCTGCGGTGAGGAAAGAGACGCTGCTACAAGAAGGAGGCGCAGCATGGCCTGGTAAGAGTGACAGATAGCGTCCATGTTGACAGGTTGATTTGGTCTGTTTACACATCATTATATTGTTCACAATTCAGTCTTTTATTTGTAGATTAACACTAAATTATCCTGATTCCAATACTAGATAATGTTTCAATAAGGGTGTAACAATTAATCATCATTTTATTTTAATACCATAGCCATATGGACTAGTATAATATCCGAACGAAAGGAGGTATTCAGACATAGAACATTACATTACACACAATTAAGAAACTATATTTTTCTAGTACTACTGGGGGAAAAAATGTAGTTTTTATTGTGTATTATAATAAAAACCTACATATAACCCATGTCTGCACTATAACCTATCTGATAAATGTATAGGCTATATATCATTCACGGATATATGTTTGTCATAGGTACAATGTGTATTACTGCAATGTGTCTGAAGACAGTGATTAAGATATAATACAACTGAACCAAAGTTTACATTTTTATTCAAATTCAAATTGACTTGACAGGGTGATGGTGAATTTTAAAGGTGGGATTTATTTCCCTCAAGGATTGTTTTTTTTTTTGCAATTCATTTCCCAATTTTTGTAGCAACTCTATTGTAAATGTACATTTTTTCCAAATGCTTGCACCTTGAAATGGACACCAGTGTATATTTCTAGTAAATTAGGTTTGTATTTCCTGTGAACAGTGTCCTTCATCCGCCACGGAGGGACAGACGTTTCCAGTGTGCCTCCAGCTTTGTAGTGGTAAGAGGCAATATGGTTTTGGAGAAACTGTGTTTGATTTTACAGCAGTCTTTTTAAAATTGATATATCCCAGATTTCCCAGGTTTTAATAAACATCCCTTATCTGCCATCATACATATTTATGGTTTTTATTACTTTGACATCTTTGCTTACTTTTAATCCTTTATTTATGACATACAGTTATTTTCCTAATTTTTGTTGACTTTTATATTTAAATGTTTTAGTGTAAATACATATATTGGCATTTAATTAAATGATTGCAGTGCATTGTTTTTGCTGCTACCTCTGATTTTATCACTGATTTATATATTTGAGTCTATTTGTACTGCTGCAGTGAAAAATGCCAACAAAATGTTGTTATCAATTGTATAATGATGATAAAGATATTCTGATTCTTATTCTGATTTAAAATATTAAAATACATTAGAACTGATGTTAGAGTAACTGTGATTGGTAGAGGTGGTCAGCTTTTTGTTTATGTCTGTCATAGATGAAGTTTGACCAAGAGGGAAATGTCACATCATTTGGTAAGTATTGAAAATTAAATCAACTTGCCTGTCTTTTTATTTGAGGAGAAACATCTCAGTATGTAATTCACACTGATGATTCATTATCTGTCTTCTCCTGGACTAAGACAACTTTTGCAATACTGACATGATTTCTTTTTAGATACGGCGTATAGCAAAAAATAATAATTAAAAGAGCACTATTTTTTTCAGGGCTTTATATGTTTCCTGTTATCAAAAAAAAAAAAAAATGAAACAGAATTTACTTCACCATTTCCAACCCTTTCCTTGTGCTCATCTTCCATTTTTTCCTCCTACAGATAAGAAGAAAACAGAGCTTTGCCAGGAGCTCAGCCTTCAGGCCAGAGACCTTCGCTTTCAGCACAGCACCAGCCTCGCAACCAGAAACAACTGCATCATCATACGGATGGAGGTATGCTCTTTTTTGCTCGCACGGTTTGTGAATAATTAGAGATTTCTTTCCTTCAACAAAATCTAGATCATTTTGACCTGGCTGTTGATTAAGAAACATTTTGCCAATATAATTCTACTTCCAACCCTTGATAACAGTAGTTATTCCATGGCACAACCAATATGACTATGGTTTTGCACCTGCATTGTTAAAAAGCAGAGGTAGTAAGCCTTTTGTAGATTATACCTAAGGCTGATATGAGGTAAAATAATGAAAAAAATCTAAATAAAAGGATCATCTTATTATTTTTAAGGTTTAAAATGATTACATTTACTTATTTTCATACAATAATTAAGACACATTTAAGGATTTAAAACATAACATTACAGGGAAGTATCTAGTGAACCAATGCATGGAGCTCCATTGGTCAAGGCATTACATCAATTTAAGGAAAAACTGGACAGTTTGATCACACGCTCCTGATCCCCTCTACAACCCATGGGGACATTCCTTAGCCCGCACCACACTCGCCTCTCCTCCAGAGGGCGTGCTGGAGAAGGTGTAGTAGAAGAAGCAATAGTCATCACTGCTCCTCATCTTACAGGATGCTATAGATTCTCCTGGTGGAGGCATTTCATCTTTTGTCTGTACAAGGGTCACAGTGAGGTAGCCACACTCTTGGTCACACCTGATGATGAGTGAGAAAAAGCAGTCAAGATGCATAATATCTGCAGCTGACAGTGTAACTAGTGTGTAATGTAGTTACAGTTTGATGGAGATATAATTAGCAATAATAACCCTGGTTCTCACCTGTCCTTCATCGCGCCCGTCCCGAACACCCGACACTCCACACACTCTACATGCTGCCTACATGTGCCCTGACAAACAGGGCAGTCCTCACAGGTCGGGCCTGTGAATGGTGGCTCACAAATACATTTTCCACAATGACACATCCCATTATTGCTGCACAGATTCTGGTTTTTGGCCATACAGGAAGCAGTTTCCATGGAGCAGCCACAGTCCTCACCAGTCCAGTCGTCATCACAAATGCATTCTCCACACTCACACTTCCCACGGCCTCCACATATACTGTGGGAAAGAGTTTTTGTCTTTTTAATCTCAGTGCGTTTCCGAAATAAATCAGAATTAAAGGGAAGATACAATTGCATGGTTTTCTTCACATACATACCTGCTGTTGTGGTATGGACAGTCAAAGTTGCTGCACTCGCAGTATTGCCCGCTGTATCTCTCTTTTGGGTTTACTCGACTCTCACACTCACAGAATCCCTCCATGCATTTCCCCCTGCCGCTGCACACAGAGGCCTTCGGCCCAGAGCGACAGAAGTCTTCATTTGGGGAAATAAATGATTCGCTGTCCCTCTGGCACTGTTGTCCAGCATAAGGCTGCTGGCACTCACACTGACCACACACCAAATCCCCAAGGCCACTGCAGCCAGGGCTATTTTTCTCACGGTTTCTTGTGCAGTCACACTGACCTAAGCAAAATAAATAAGCATTCTGACTAGTAACCATTATGCATCAATGGAAAAAATGTGGCCTTTTTTGTTTGGCTGTGTTTTCTCATGTGGCATTTCAGTTTGAGAATAAAAAAGAAAAGAATATTTGGTAGTTTTGATTCGAACTAAACTTGGTTTCAGTGTAAGTAGAAAAAGTATATAATGGTATATTTTTATGGCAGTTCTTTGAAGTGGATATTTTGACTTTTGATATCAGAGCAACTTCTTTAAATTGCGACATGTGTTGTGTTGAAGTCTTCCAGTCATTGTGAGACTCATTGTATCTCATTGTTGAATACGGGGGACTTCCTGGTATCCTTCTCTTTGTCTGTATATGGACTGTATCATGTTTCTGAAGTTTTACTCACACTCCAAAGTTATCTCCATCTTCACACTCAGTGAAAAGCCTCTGGGTGTGATGAGGACAGACCACGGCCCAGTCCTGTTCTGCTTCTGGGTTAAGTCATCACTCTCACTGGGACACCGAGCAGCCTCAACAGTCACCTAGAGAAAACACACTTTATTATTACAATAACTTGTATTTCCTAATACTATTGTGTTTTAATTTGCTGACCTGTACGACCAGAGGGTTTCCTATCACGATGCTACTAAATGTGATGTTGAGTCCTGCTGGTACATGGCTGGTGTCCATGGTCAGCTCTGTGACAGGCTGGTCTGTAGGCATGGTGAAAGTGAGAGGGAAGGAGTGGCTCACACCTGGCCTCAAACGGAGAGAGAGCTCCTGGGGCTGGATGAACATGGCCACAGCAATTGATGGTTTGATGCTACCGAAGAAAAGAAAAGCCTTTAGAAGACATTATGGCTTGTCTAAATAATGACTCTGAATCTACCACCGGTGTCGTCATAGTTTAAGGCAGTTTGAACTATCGCCATGTTCCACTCCCTGTTAGTGATTTAACCTCATAAGAAGGGTTTGAAGATTTTTGCAGCGCATCTTTACACCATGACCCTTACCTACTGTCGTTCATGACGACCTGCAGCCTGCCCTGAGGGTTATACATGTGTCTTTTACGACAGCCGGCTCTCCGCAGCTCCTTCAAGGTATGACAGCGGATGTGAGATTTAGGGGCGGTGCACCAGGCACACTCTGGGCCAGACTGGATGCACTCGTCACAGTTGGAGGCAGATGTGAGACATGTTTGATCTTCGGCCCAGCTCAGACACAACAGAACCAGCAGCAGGCAAAGAGCGTGCAGTTTCACGGACATCCTGCAGTTTGAATGAAGCAGTGACATGTACTTTAAAGTAGTTATTCACATAATCAATAAATAAATATAATACAAGGATGTTAAAAGTAAATTAACTTACTATAATGTATGTTTTGTTGCCTTGTCTCCTGTATGTTATTTATAGTGTGCATAGATTACTCATGAATCTCTTACAACCTCTTTTTATTGGTCACAGACAACTTAAATAAAGAATAACATGAGCTAAACTAAACTAAACAAGATCGCCTCAATGAATGTTAGTTTATTAAATCAATTGTCTTACATTTGAATACTTTGAATACTTAAGTATACTTTATACCTATACCTCTCTATTCGTAAAGGGCTTAAACCATAGAAACTAAATATGTATAAAGTTGAAAAAAAGCCAACTACCACAACTGTTGGACATATAAAACTAATACTTAAAAAATAGGCAGGACTATAATTAGTAAGTGACTGATGCTACAAGTAGATTATTATACCCATGTATGCTAACATTTTACATGCTTTTTTTATATACAAGAATGCTTTGCAATGTCTGGTTTTGTAATTGATTTATTCTAAAAACAAAAGACGGTTACAGAGCATTGCCGATGCGTTACCTGGAGTACTGAAAGCTTTCCGTGCGGTAGCTGCGTCTTGGGACTGTTTAGCTCCTCACACTGTGACAGATTCAGTCCTATATGGAAGGGGTGCACAGTCTCAGTATGTGGTCACTAGCTATGATATGTGCGACTCTATCTGATTGTCTCTCACAGCAAATATTTACAGATCAGAGTCTGCTACTGGGATTGCAGTCATCCAAATGTAGTTCTGCATACACAGCTGTATAGTATATGGACACACTGACCACAGAGACGTTAAATTCTTTCTCATGTAGATAAATCAACTTAGAAAAAAACATGCATTTGATACAAAAAACCTCTAACAATGTTGTCAAGTCTTAACATTATGAGTTTCTTAATGTACTAGCATCAAACATCAGTGATCAGAGTGTGTTCCAGTGTTTTTTAAGATACTAACCTCTCCCTCTCTGTTTTTCCTCAGTCTTTTAAAGCCATCTTGACCCCGCAGTCCCTTTTGGTGTTGGATTTTCGTGGTTTTGGATTGGAGCGTTGGTTGGTGCTGGAGCTTGCCCCTCAACTAGCATCACAGTCACACTCTCTGCCCTTTGAGTTCAGAGCACTGGAGGCCATCTTGCAGCACAAGGTGAGATAGATTAAAGCAACACTGTGTAGTGAACTTTGGTTAAAATCAGCCTGGGTCTCTGAATGATTGAGTCTCTGATCCAAGATGAAGCAAAGTGTGCTTATGTATATATGTAACTTTTTGTATTTGTGTCAATAGGTAAACACTCTACAAGCCCAGCTGAATGATGTCGAACCAGTATTGTTGGACACATTGGAGTCACTGGTGGATCCTAAAATCCTTTCAGTTGATAGAAGTAAACTGCATGTTCTGCTGCAAAACAGCAAGAGGTAAAGCACGCAACCACATACATTGTAATAGTTTGTAAATGCTCTTATAAGTCAGGGTAGATAGCATCAAGATAGCTATGCATTTCTAAATTATGGATATGAAAAAAGGTGTCATCAATTCTGGGACTGTTCTGGTTTTCATCCGTTCTTGGCCAAAATATGTTTCAGTTCAGCAACTGTGCTTTAAATTTGTATTACCTCTAACAGTTTATCAGAGTTGGAGACAGACATAAAGGTCTTTAAGGATACCTTGCTGAAGATTTTGGATGAAGAGGAGATCATTGAAGAACTGTGTTTGACAAAGTGGACAGACCCGAGAGTTTTGTAAGTTACCCATGCACTCACATACACAAACATGAATGCTAAAGGCAGTTCATTTAAATAAATACAAATAAATCTATATTAATGTCATTGTCACTGGCTTATGTAAAAGATGGAGAAGAAGAAATGTAATTGTTTTCCTGTTAAAATAGTGTTTCTTTTCTTTTCTATGTGCCTCATTGGTTGGCGCTAGGGCTTGGGTTTGGTTACAGGCATGGCCGAATTAACTTCTTTGTCTTAGGTAAAAGTTTAGGACACTAGTTTTTTTTGTTTCTACTGTATGTATAAAGTTGAGAATTAATCTTTTTTTTACATGATTAATTAATTTAAAAATCATTTTAAAACATTTAAATTATTTTTCACTCATAACCTTAATAAAACAAGTGTTGTCCTTTTTGTGGATGAATGGACATATTTTCTTTTGATTTGCCGAAATTGCATATATTCTTTAAATACAATTATGCATACTTTTCAAAATCTCAGTAACATCTCATCAGTTCAATAAGCAATAAAACACGAACTTAAGTTTAAAGGAGTTAAACAGTTTTGCATTATGTCTTTAGAAACTTCAAAATGAAAATAAAAAGACGACCACGAAGGGACTCGAACCCTCAATCTTCTGATTCGAAGTCAGACGCCTTATCCATTAGGCCACGCGGTCGGATAAAATTTAAACCAATGCCAAGAACATCCGATAGGTGTGTTTTTGAAACACTGGGTCGTATTGTTACGTATGTAGTTATGTGGAGTTACGCTACCGAATTGTTAAATATATTTTCTTTTTTTCACAAACAACTTTCCACTGTCATTGAAATTCAATTATTGTTATATGTACCCGGATTCCTGAGGTGTTTGTGTTTTTTCGATCGAGGTATGTGTCCTTAAATGGGACAATGCGTGATAATAGCGGCGGTTATTATTGTATTGAAGAAAAGGTTTTGACTATTTCGTTCAGTTTAGCTATTACGAATAAATAATAATGGTAACGATTATTAAACGATTTGGTACCAGGTATTTTTAAAACCACATTTATATTCAATGTATTTATTAACATTTGTCTATCTGTCTGCCTTTCCAGTGAGGAGAGCAGTTTGGGTATTGACCACGCGGAGGAGATGGAACTCTTGTTGGAAAATTACTATATGCAGGTAGTGCGGTTATAATAATAAATAAATACATTTTAAAAAGATTTCTGATTAAAATGTCATAATTCCAATTTTGAATAAACTCCTTGTGCTTGATTTCCAATTTCTTAGTGTAATTTAAAATACTATTGTATGACATGTTTGTTTTATATCTAAAGCACTAGCAAACAGTGTTGAACTTCTGTGACTTTTCCATACAGGCTGAGGAGCTGGCCAACAAGACCAGAGAGCTGAAAGGGCTGATAGACGATTCTGAGAGTGTTGTCTTCATCAATCTGGACAGGTACACACATACTGGGAATACAGTACATGTGAATAAATTATATATTTTGGGATAGTGGCAACATCAAATACCTTTTTGCCCAAAACGAGGGCTTTGTAATGTATTCCCTTTTCTAAATTGAACAGCTCATCAGGAAGGGATTGTTTAATATGAACATGAGGAATAATTTAACAAATAAAAAAGGTTTCATATACATTAGGACACCTGACTATTGTTTTGATACAGACTTGACAAATTGTGAACGTATTCTTCAAGCTGCTGACCAATTTAAAGGCATATTTCCCTTCTTTTTTTTAAACGAACTTGTGAGCTTTAGATTTGCTGTCTGTTTTATTCCAGCCATCGTAACGTGATGATGCGCCTGAATCTGCAGCTGGCGATGGGATCCTTCTCCCTTTCCCTATTTGGTCTGATAGGGGTCGCTTTTGGAATGAATTTGGAATCTTCCTTCGAAGAAGTGAGTCAGTTTCCTGTTGAAGATTTACATCCTATCTAAAGTTTGATAGTTGTGTTTCCTGTTTGAAACTTCTCAGAGAGGATTTTATCCTTTCCTTAACTTGAAATAGTAAAAAGCCTTCTTAGCTTTCCCCTGCTATTGGAATGTCCTCTGAGTGTAATTATTTGCTTTGGTACTTGTGCCTGCATCCTTTGTATATTTATACCATGTCCTTTTACACTGTTTGTGATTATTACCAGGACCCTCGTGTCTTTTGGCTGGTTACCGGATTCATGTTCTTGGGCAGCGGGCTGATATGGAGACGACTGCTGTCGTTTCTAGGGCGACACCTAATGCCTTCAGTACCTCCTTTAGTAAGAAACACACACACTCACACACACTATGATGTAATATAAAATAATGTTTGAATATACATTTCTTATTGTCTTATCTCCTGTTTGTTATACAGATCCCTCAGGTTTGGAAGAGAAATATGAAAGCATCAGACATAAAGGCAGGAATCAGATGACTTTCTACCTCCACCCTGTAAAATTCCACAGACCTCCTACAGACTATTCAGCTTTAAAGACGATTGTTTTACAGCCCTGGACATCCTGAGTTTTCAGCAAAGGCTGGACATTTTAAGGTAGTAACGCACTTACTTTGCAATGCCGAGAGTAGAGGTTGAGACTGCATTTAAATCTGTCTGGAGACTCCAATGTTTTTGTGTGTGCTTCTGTTCCCATCATTTCTTGCACTATTTAGTGGATATTTCAGAAAGTGATTAAATGTCTTCATATCCAATCATATCAGTATTACTCGGCCATGAGTGGTTTCCTATCAGTGCGTGGTAAAGTGGCCGCATTGGAAATGAAAAAGATAACAATACAACTAACATCAAAAACAGGTTACATTATTGTCTGTCATTTAATAGGTGAGAAAAAAATGTGTTTTGAAGTCCTTTGAAGTAATATGAATCAATGAAGTTGTAAAGTCTATTGTCAAGGTTTATAAAGTGTTATTTCCTCTGTGCTTGGCATTTAAGAATTTGTGTGCAAACATGTCATATCCGTCAGAAAATAAAGAGTTCCAGCAACATTTACTCCAAGTAAAAAGCAGGAATTGATCAGATAATTTTCTGATGTGATGGCAGATATGTAACAGGAAGTGAGGAATCACCTGTAGATCAAGATTTATTTTCAGGTGTCAAAAGCCTAACATGATGGAAAGCCTTATATTACCGTTTATTAGTTAAAGTCCGGCCAAATGCTTCCCCTTTTGACTGTTGTATCCCCTTATCATATTTCATGCCTCTTAAAAAATATTCAGTGCTGGAAGTGTTCTGTTTTTTTTTTTGAAACCTCATTGACTCACAGCTGATCCGATTGGCTTGTCACACAGACATACAATTAAATAAAAAGTGTGGTGACATCTTACAACTTTTAGGGGGTGAGCCTTTGACCTTTAAAAATCTGAATTGCATCGACAAGAAGTTGTAAATTAAAATGAAATCATTGCTGTATTGGGATGAAATTATTAGAGCCAACAAAGTGATGGACATTTGAAAACACAGATTACACAAAACTTAATTGCAAATGTGGACTTCTTGAAGAGGAGTCTCATTGAAGCAGTGAAGGTGTAAGATAAATCATTAAAGCAAATATGTTCTATATACACATATATAAATAAATATCATAAAATTAAATGATTACATGTACTTTGGTTATATTACTCTAGTCTACATGAATAGAGGCGTGTGTGCGTGTTGAAAACTCCCCAATGGACGTCACGCCGTGCTGACGTCATCACGGAGCCACGCTGCACTGCCCGTCCAAACAACTTTTCCAGAGGAGCTTCACACCGCAACAGATCCAACCTTCCATGAAAGTGTTGAGGTTTAACAAAGTAGCCGAAGACCCTAGCCTAAAAAGCGGCGAAGAATTATCGTAACGAAGAATTTAGCCTTTTCAGTGTATACAATTCCTTTCTTTTTAGCTTAATATATATATATATTCTTCTTACAACTGTCGTCTCTTTTCGGAAGTTAAAATGAACAATCTGTGGTTGTTGTTTTTCGTCGGACTAGCGACTGGGTTTATCAGTGAAAAAGTAAGTAGCTTTTCATTTCGGTTTTCATTTTCGAAAACTAGACCTTTTCAACTCAATGTTTACTTGAATGATAAGGTTGACTTTTTTTCTTTCTTTTATCCTGGGAAAAGACATGTATTAGTTGTTGAGATACACTTAAACAAAGCGAGACGGCATAGCATTTAATTGTCTTTCTCCATTCAAGCTCTACATATAAAGTTAAACCGTCATAGCTTGTTTAGTGTGTTTATTTTCAAATTCATACTTGTTTTTATGGTCGTCTTTGTTATGTTTCTGTTAGTCTACCCAAAGAAGGATCAACCTGAAAATAAGCATGATAATTGTTTTTTCAAGCAGTGCTGTCTTCCAGGAAGCAACACAGGGCTAGGCTATTTACATGAAAGCTAACCTGTGACTGTGGTCTGATTTTCACCCACAGGCTGTGTACTCAAGCCTTCTGCATGCCTCCAGTTTGTTTCAAGTTCATAGAGGGCCAAAGTCTGTTCAGCTGTAGCTCACAGCTTTGGCATTTATACCCAAACCTCCAAACCTGGCCTGAATTTTCCACCCACACAGAGGGCATGTGTCAAGTTTTTAAACTTGATTATTTGTAATATAATTACGTATCATCAACTAAATAGTTTAAGATAAAATGCAAAGAATGACGAAATGCAGCCTGATCTGACAAGTCACACCTTTTCTAAACTAGAAGTTTAAATGTTGCCCTGTCCTCCCGCTCCTTTCCACATTCAGCTCCATAAAAAATGAAGAGACCACTCCACATTTTTCTTAAATCTTTATCTCTACATGTATGGCAGCCAGTCCAGTGTCTGTTGAATTCCAACACAGAGAAAATGTTGTCAGTAGTTTATATAATACAATAAAAAATCATTTAACTCAAAGAGATATACATAATAAAACAAGTGAAAATGATAATGCTGAAGTGATCTCTTAATTGTTTCCGTGGCTGTATGTGTCTGTTGTTAAGCTCAAAAACACCAGGAAGTGACAGCTGAGAGCTCTAGGCATTTTCAAAGTTTAAAACTATGCTGGCACCTCCTTTTATTCCCTATAAAAAGTCCCAGATGAGGGCCATGGAAATTTGCCACCTCTCCAGAAATGTGTGAAATGTAGGATTCATGGAGTGATTATTGTGAAAGGGAAAGATCTGAAACCTGAGACCGTGCTGCTGGCTATGTGTAGCTAGAGCTGGCAAGAGGCAGTAAACATTAAAACAGTTTATTGTGATGTTTTTCCCACCTCAGGCCCGATGTGTTTTAATACAGGGTACAAGGATGTGATAACTTTGTAAAAAATGTAATTCAACTATTTGATTCCCTATTACTTTATGCCACTAATACACAGACGTTCGCCCTAAGTTGCTAGGCGTGATGGATGGCTGTGTATATTCAAACTTTTTTTCTGAGTGTGGCTGTAGAATTACGAGTTACACTTCTCTGGCATTGCTCACATCTCGTGAGTTTTTGGCCTGATGTCATTTTCTGGATGGATGACTCACAGTGAGTCCCACTGGGCTAGTCCAGACAAGCATATAGCTGCATGGATTTTACACTCCCTGCCAAAGTAGGCATGATACCGGCTCTAAGTATTATTAATGGTTATTTTCAGAGTGCTAATGAAACACACCGGGGAAAGAGAGACAAACACATGTTTTTAAAGTAATGTTAATAATCGACAAATGTGTATTTTGATATTCTCTGGCTGTTTACACTTGGTGCACAGAATGGTCTAATGGTTTCAGTTGCTTCAATTTATCAGTATGCAGGTTTAGTCACAGCATATTAGTCACAAAACTGGTCTTTATATGAAGGGAAGACTGTACACATCCTTTTGATCTGTCAGGATTAGATTTGCTGCCGGACTGTTTTCATCATTGTGACTATTATATCTCAGGTGTAAAACTAGACCAGAAATTAGTTGACAAAGTAAAAAAAACGACTTGGTTTTTCTACAATGATTAATACCAGTGATGTTGTAACTTTTTGTTTGCGATTAGACTCTCTTTTGCTCCACCGCAAAATAAATATCTGCCGCCTGATGAAAATCTGCCAAATAATGTGGACTTTTAGTTTGGGGTCAATAGATCAAATAACTGTGATAAATATGTCAATGAAGGACATCAACATATCCTCAATATGTCCAATATCCAAGGTGTGTGTAGTCTTTAAAATCCTAAAAAAGTAACACACACCAAGTGTTCTGATCACCAGTAGGCTTGAAAGTGGTCATTGTTGCTCTGGCTCCAAGTGTTATTTTCTTTAAATCCTGCTGACATTTTGGCTCTTATTGAAAGATTCATTATTCTGTAAAGTCCTACCAAACTCAGTCCAAGCCTTTTACTATAACATATGTTCACCTTTTGTGAAGCATTTGGAGAGTATAACTGCTGTTTACTTAACAGACACTTTTGACTTTGAAGGGGTCAAACATTTTATGACTCATTTGAGCCTTGGTCAAACAAACACAGCGTTCTGTGCTGCTTCTGCTGTCTACATGGTGATGACAGGTCTGTTGTGTGCTTTTTGGCTGTTAAACAGCCTCACTCTTGACCTGCTCTCTCATTATCTTTGACTTGCAGTATACACTTTCAGCACACTGTAATAGCTATTCATTCCACAGACTCAAAATATATATGGATTTGTTGATTGCAAGATTTTATAATGCACTCTCCCGAAACACACCTCTCCACTATTGCATTTTTGTATGCTTCTATCACTGTGACCTGGCTGTTTCCAGGAAACTGTCTTCACTTGGACAATGCACCAGGACACCATATGGTTAAACACTCTGTTTTTGTGTGTGTGAGTTCTGTACGTTGTGTATGTTTCCAGATGTGTGTAACCTCTGACTGAGTCAAGTTTTCCAGTAAACCCTTACGCATAACTTCTCTCTGGCAAAAGGACAGAGAAAGGGACAGCTGATTCTTTTTGGATCCTTGTTTCTTTGTGTATGAAAACTTCTCTGTAGTAGAATATTCAATTAGTCAATTGACAACAAATTATTTACGATACCGATAGCTAACAACATCAATAATTATTTGCTGCAAGCCTCCTAGGTGTGCTCACAATACAAAAAGAGCTTGGCAATAAATGAATTTGACTAGATATCATAATCATTAAGTACAAATATGATAATTTTCCTTCAGACTTTTGTTTGACTTCTGACCTGTTTCTCCCAAAGCTCAATATCGTCCCAAAACAAGTTAGGTTTTAATTTCCCACATGAAGAGTGGACTTCTTCTTTTCGTGGTCTTAAAAGGGAATTTAGCTCATTTTCAGTATGAAGACCATGTGCCTCGGGTAAAGATCTCCCCTTGTTTTTAAAAATCTAGTGAGGGAGACCAGTTTTGATTTTTTTCACAATAGGTTTCTGTTGTTTCAGATTTCAGATAGCTAGAAAAAAAAGACCAGATAGCTCAGGAGTCACAAAGGACAATAAGCCTAAACAGTTTCTACAGTAGTTATTTATACTTAATTTCAAGTCCAAGCAGAATGAAGCATCTGGATGTATTAGATGAAGTGTTTTGGTCTGCAGTTATTGTATAAATACACACATTTCAGATTCTGTATTATCTCTTCTAATGTAAACAGCCAACTGAATGGGCAGTGTTGACATGAGATGCTTTATAATTTATTTATGTCCTCATTTCCCTCTTGTGTGAATATTTATTGTACTCAGAGATCCTCGTCCTATATCCCCATCACCTGTTTTACGAGATACATACAGTACTTTCCCTGTCTCCCGCTCTCCTTCCCTTCCTTACTCCCTCTCTCAGCACCTGTGTTAGTGGAAGCATAGTATACATACCAGACATATTTAAGGCCTCAATGGGCCATATTCATCCATGTGTGTGTGTGTGTGTGTGTCTGTCTCTCTGTCTTACTAGCAACATCTGCTGAGCCATTCTCCTGTTTCTTAGTTCCAGACTCATTATCAAGTTACTTTCTTTAGATTTGTAGGTTTTTGTCAAGTATCCCCTAGCTGTTTGTTGTATGAGCATCTTTCTGGAGTTATCACAGCTTATTTTCCCCTCAGACATTAAATCATTGTCATTTTAAAAGGCTGATGAATAACTGTATCTACGTACGTAATGTCTCTAGTTGGAGTGTAGTTTCTTGTGTCATACTAAGCTTTACACAACGAGATAAGTAGAGTTGTCATCGCACTCCTTTGTCTAGTGTTTGGGTAAGTGGGAGGTTTTGCAACGATTTCTGTGTGTTTTCCACTTCTCTGTTCTGTGTGTTGCCTTCGAAACTGCTCTTTCTCTCCCGCCTCCGCTCAAATACACTTAGACACTCTGGCTGTCTGTGAAGCAACGGATATTACTGCCACAACACATGGAAGTATCAAAACAAAAAAAACAGCCTCAATAACTGTATATGCGTGTGTATGGATGCAATACACACCATAAAACACACACACAGAGGGATCACTCTGGCATGTTTGGCAGGTCAATGACTTACAGATAATGTCTAAATCCCAAACTGGAGACGTTCCCATGTTTTCAGTAAGTGGAAGGAATTCTGCTGTGTGAATAAAGGAGATCTAAGTGTGTCTGTCTCTCTTCTCTTTTTAGTATTTCTGTTCTGCTTGAATTTATAATTATATATTATATTTTTTGCTCCTCCAGCTCTTTGTCTCCTCCCAAACACCCTTGTCCACGACAGAGGACATGTACCTAGAGGGCCGTGCGTCTGGGGACCTCCCTATAGATGATGAAGATGGTGACAACGGCTCAGGCTCTGGATCCGGAGACTACAGTAAGAATAACACCGTCTTTGTTTTGTTATTGTTATACTTTATCATTTTTAGCAATGGAAATCCTTCTGGTTGAATGGTGGATATTGTTTTGGAAAATAGGTAAGTAAGGTTTATTTAATACATAATCATTTTTCAAAACAGAAGAAAGTTTCATGACCCTTTCCTGGCAAAAGATGTAATGCCTTTAATCTGGTAGCTATTTCATGGTAAAATACTAAACACATGGACCGTGCTTGTACATCACAACAATTTTTGTTTAGAAATTCCTCTGTTTCTTCTCATAACATCCACATTTAAGGGTTCTGTTTCCGAAAAAGCATCTAAACTTACAATTGGGTCTGAAATCATCTTAGTCTTAAAGGGCATCTGGGAACAGGGCCAATATTTCTTACAAAATTAGCTTGACAAAAGTTTTCCTTGTATCAAGGTATGTTTCCTAATGTTCTCCATCCAATCATTTACAAATGTCAGATGAATAAGCAATATGTGCTCTGTAGACACAAGTGCAGGCATATTGAGACACAGAAGCACTCAGATGTGCCAGATGTTTGTCCCGGGGTGACGTATCAGTAACCAGGTGAGGTTTTATTAGAACTGCACAGATGTCAGATACTCACTTCCTCCGTTATGACTCACCTTCATGCCCACATTGAATAATGTGTTGGAACATTTTAATGTGATCCCAACATGAGAAGAAAGATGGTTTGGTGAATTCCAGTGAGTTACAGAACTCAGAGATACATTCCTGCGTGTGAGAAGAACTTGTTTATTAACACCTCGAGGGCACATTTTAGCATTTTGATGCTATCTAATTAAAACCATGTACCTACAAAATGTCATCTTTTCAATATTGTCGAGAATGTATAAACCAATAAAGCTAATTATCTAAAAGTGTTCACTGTATAATAATGTCAGGTTGGAAGGAAACTCACTATGAAGTTTTAGATGTGTGTTGATTGTTTCCTCTACCTCAGCTTTAACAGATAAAGAAGAGCTTCTCAGGAAGTTCCTCAACTTCTCAGAGACCACGGTTTTCAAGGCAACGGTTTCAACTCGACCCCAGCCAACAGCAGACTCTCCTCACAAGCCATCGACCACAGCAGCAGACAGTCAGGATCCGTCAACAAAAGAGAAGGACACAGAGACAACGCCATTCCTAACATCAAATGGGGACAACAGTGAGGAGGAGGTAAAATATTGCAAATTCTTATTTTAAAGTAAGAAACGTCAGTACTTCTTTCCAAGATAAAACATCTAATAATATACGAGCGACTGGCGGCCTCCCTTCATTCATAGCTTGGAAAAATGGCGCCCCCCAATAATCCCACTTAAGTTTACCTGCTTAGTTTCGCTCCATTCCTAGATGCCTACGGGATCATGATAATGTTATTTGATCCCATAGAAACATCAATAGAGCCAAAATAGCCTAATATTGCTATTTGACATTACTTCAGATTTAACCAAATACAAAAAGGTCTGTCATAAGTAATTCATTAGTATCTGACTGTGGAAAAATGGAAAAAACTGTAGGATTTCTCCAAACCACTGTATTTGTGATCTCTCTATTTGAATAAGTCACACAGATGTAGGTCTTTTATACAAAAATATGTGTCACCTCTGTGTTAAGATTTGAAAGGATTCAGGATCCATTTATATAGAAACCTGTCCTAAAATTAGCCGATCAGATTTTGGCCTCTTTTTGATGTCACAATGTTTTGTTGGGTTGTGTAGCCATTAGCCAATAACCAACCAAGGTAACACCCGCCCACCTTATCACCTGAATCTCCTCCTAGAGCACAATTGTGTTATTTTAAACCAAACCCTTCACAGAGGGGCGTGGGGAGTGGCAGTTCATTTGGATTCAAATCTTCAGAATCGGCAACATTTCCGCCCCAAGGTATTCAGTGCATTAACTTATGCATATATTTCTCCAGGTGGCAGATCCAACAGCTGATTGGTTCCCAAAGATTACCAGCTCCACCAACATGCCCTTCACTAAAAATACTGAAACAGAATTCGGCATCGATATCACTGTAATCAAAGATATCAGCGAGGACAACAGTCTGGATACGTGGGATGACTCGACAACGAAAAACAGCAAAGATGATGTCCAGATCAAAAAGGAGGACAACGATATTGTGCCTAATAATGGCCGAGGCAGCAGAAGGTATAACAATGGCGCTCCTGAAGAGGTGACCTCTGAGAACATGTGGGAGAGGACAGAGGTACTGGCAGGTAAGGACCGATTTTTACTTGGCTTTACTCTCCTGATTGTCCTCATGTGTCTAGTTTATTGTGGTTATACATTAAGAGAATTTAAAGACTGAACTGATTTTCCAGCAGAAAATATACATTTCAACCTTGTTTTTTCATGCCATTTCCAGCTGTTATAGCATGTGGAGTGGTTGGATTCCTCTGTGCTGTTTTCCTGCTCCTCCTCCTCGCCTACCGTATGAAGAAGAAGGATGAAGGAAGCTACGATCTGGGGGACACCAAAGTTTCAACAACAGCCTATCACAAAGCGCCTACCAAGGAGTTCTATGCCTGAACAGACCAATAGAGACTTTCAATGGAGTATGTCTCCTCTCAATCAGGACTGAAATGGATCTTTAAACAACTGAAGATGAAGTCAATTACCTCTGTCTTCTTCAGTGCTCCCACCATTTCCCCCCTATATTTCCTACCTTTCCCCTCTGCTACTGTTTCACATCTGGCCATATGACGTTCAGTGTTTGTAAATAAGAGCTCATAAGGGAACAAATAAGACTTAAAATACATTCCCATCATTCCATTCTGGAGAAGGAGTTGCAGATTAAACACACATCTGTAATTTCAGTAGAGAAATAGTTTAAGTATCGAAATGGATAACAACTGTTCCAGTCTAGGAAGGTAATCAACTGAAAACACTGGGCTTTTAGACCAACTTTACTTCTCTAAGCAGAACCGCAGTGGGCTGGACTTTGTTCTGCATTACACATATCAATTGTTCCCTTCAGCAGAGCTACAGCCTGAACGGTCCCGGATCAGCTTGCCAACCTTTAGGAAGTATATATGATAGCCTTCACGCATTTTGAATGCTGTTAAATGAAACGGTACTACATATGGGATTATTATAATAAGGGGCCTTCAAAAATGTCAACTCTTCTTCCTCTTTTTTTGAGGTTAAATCTTCGGTGTTTATGACATTTTCATTTTTACATTTCATCTTCGGTATGCTTTCTTCGCTGAATTGATACATTTTTTTTGTTGTTTTGAGGAATATGTCTTTTTATTTTATATGCTGTCCAGTATTGGTATGAGAGATTTTGTTACTCTGTAGGTACACATTTCTGTTGTTTTCTCACAGATATAAGACGCGTATAGAAATGACCAAATATAAATGTGCTTTATTTGTCTTTTGGAAAATTATTTTTTAGTAGCTTTTTCAATTTGTTTGATGTTTTAAAGATTATATTTCTATAAGCCATTTTTAAAGGAGAATTCAGTGTTTCGTTGTATTCATACAGTGATAGCCTTATCTATGCCTTCAGCTTTGCATCCCACATTAGAATTATCTTCAGGACTATTTTTTTAGTGACTGAGTGCAGCAATACGTGGATGAGGATTGCTAAGTCAGAGCCAATACTGATGACTATAATTCAGGAACTGTAGAATTGACCAATGTTTTCTGAAGAGGCCAAAGCACATTCCTCTGTGACTGTCAACTATACAGCTACAACAGCAGCTATGAAAACAGTGACATTGTTACTGACATGATTACCACAAATCAGTTATTTATTTACTGCTTACAAATAGTTTTACACAATTTATAATATGAGAGCGTCAGGTTTTAAACAAGTGTTTTCTAATTATCAATCTTTACCTCAAACAGCCAACCAAAGGAGAATGACACACACTTCTTACTTGTATACAGCCTTTATCCCTAGTTGTGATAAAGTTTACCACCAGCTACCTACCTTTTATGTGTCAAAGAGCAAAACTTTTCACATTAGTCTCTAATTGCAAATGTCTTGGAGTAGCCATATCTTTGGCCTTATAATCTTAAGAAAAAGTCCAATAATTTGTTAACCACCTTTGGTCATCAAAATGACTGATCAGCCATCTATTGATAGAAAGAATTTGGATTAAGTAGTGAACTATGAGACTTTGTTGATTTTGAGTTTAATGTCAAATTTGTACTGGTGGTTATTTTTTACTTTCAAAGTTTGATTGTCTTTATTAGGCAATCTAACGTCGATGAATGTGGTTACATTTATTTGTTGTCCTATAGTCCTACTTATTAGTGTTTACATGATATCATACCTTTTTCAAAGTATGAAAGATTATTTTAAAGTTATAATAGATTTTCCAAATGCGAACTGCCTTATAGCACGGCTGGAATAAAATAAGACATTCTTAAAACTATCCCACTGCGGCTTACTGTAACGTGAGATACATGAACTCTCACAACACATTTTTGTAGACATTTTATCAGTTGTTATTAACGAACTGTACAGAACCTTAGCAGGATTATTTGACAGTGTGATCTAGGAGATAGTGACATTTCTGACATCCATATCAACAGAAATGTCAGAAAAATGTCTTGCATAAACCTGACCCCTAGAGAGATATGACAACAGGTCAGCACTTTGTAGCAATCAACAGGTGATCACACACAATAACATTTCTTTGTCTTGGATCTCTGTAAGTGTATACAGTATGCTGATGATACTATAATTTATATGTATTAATTTATACTTGCTTAGACTATAATCGAGGTTCATATGTCAGTGATCAATTTAAGATTGTACAGTATTTACTCATTCCCATGTGTTTGACAAGCTTGGTTTTAATTCAATTTCATTATCAGATGTCTTTTTTTTTTTAACGTTTTTTGTATGGATAATTTGTATAAAACTTTGAAGTATAATAAGTTACTTGTAAATATATTGAAGCTTTAATTATCATAATCAAAGTTGAATATGAATTTGCTGAATCTTTGATTTTGAACACAAACATTTTACATTTACACAATGAGGGAGACCAACCAAAAAATCTATTCTCAGATAAGTTAAGCACATCACGTGGCCAATAGAGAAGTGTATTGTTAAAACTCTGTATTTTATTAGGATCACTACTGCGTAAAATATGTGGCTTTAATACAATTCTACAATGGTGTCTTTGTCTTTATTTAGCTTTTTTTGGCTCTCTTAGACAGACTGTCCACCGAGAGCAAAACAGTCCTGATTTTATTCACTCCTTAGCATATGTGCTGATGTTTAACAACCTCCCTGTCCTTCTTACTTTGTGTTATTTGACCTGCTTGCCATTCATCCCCACTCAACATATATTTCCATTAAGCATACACAATAGGTCTGTGTGTATTAACTTCTCTGGTAATGATTTTAGTTTTGCACACACTAATTTGAAACATCTGTATTATGTGAAAAAGGCAAAACCAACAACAGATTCTTAATTCTCAGATTCACCAACAGTAAACGAAGCGTAAATAGATTAATGTCCAAACACTTATAGTTATTGAGCTGGTATTATGACGGGTTAGATGTAGTTACAGGTAGAAGCACCAAGTTGTAGCATTTGTTCCATTTGTTTATGCAGTGGTGCAGAAAAAAATGTCTTCCCAGCCTCAAGAAACATCCTCTTACAATGGAGGTGCCAAAAGAAGGTTTCAATCTAGTGTGTTAAACCACGTCAGCAGCATGTGCGTGGAGCCAAATGCAGAGCCATTTTCCAAAACATACACTGGATGTCAAATATCATAGTGCAAAAAGCAAATGGCTAAAAGTAAACAGGAGTTAAACGTATGTGCATGTTCAAATATAAAGTAAGAAACTAAAGTTACAGTAGGGTGTAAGAAAGGTATACAAAATATAAATCTGACTCTTCTCACAGTGGAATGCAAAGGATTAGTGGTAGAGAACGGTGGATGAACGCCACAGATTGGGATGTTGGCAGAGAAGTGCTCTATTTTCTGCAGCGTCGATACAATACATACCAAACACTGGACACTTTTTTGGCAACTTAAATTGTTATCAAAGAGATGTGGAAATGAGTGAGGGGAAACTCTTGAAGTTATTTCTAAACAAATGCCCCCGTCTGCCCACACTTTCCACCATCCCATGTCCTTTTTCTTTTGGATTTGGAGTGACTGGATCACACGGGGAAAGAAAAATAATAAAATAAATGCTCTCCTGTTGAGTTGCACAGGGCAGCCTCATCGATGGGTGCACTTTCTAAGGTGTAGCTCACTGGATGGCTGGCTAGCACGGCAGCGCAGAATGGCATGTGGGTAACTGTAGTGCCAGGAGCATTAATGAACACAGCATTGCAAGTATGAAGCATATTTTAGGGGATTTTAACATAGATATAATGTAAAATTGACTTTGAGCATGGCCAAAGACAAATTATATTACCGTTTTGTGTTTAATGCCGAGCCTAGCATTTATGACCAATGCTTTGGATTCTAGGCTACCATGAAGTGTTTTAAACAAACAATTTATTTTCTAAAAAAAACCAAAATGCAGTAACAAGTGGCGTTTTAAACTATTAAACGCACAAATTGGCCCTGAAAAAAGTCACTTTTAATGAACTCATTAACTGTGGCGTATTGTGGCACTGTTCGCTTTCCAAAGACCAGTGCATTTGGCACAAATAGGGGATCACGCTGATACGTAGGACTTCCGTATTCAGTGATCTTTGTGCACTGCCACTTCTGGTGAATCGCTCATCACTCTGGCGAACCCATGATGGACGACCCTAAGTTTACTTATACTGCATCCCTGGTAAATTTACCCCAAATAACTTTTTCTGACGTACATCGACTAACTAAACAACACTCCATCACAGCCCGCTCCAAAGTGGACAAGGGATATAGTTTATTTTTTGACAACTTCATCTACGAAGGTGAGTGGCTACTAGATAGCTAGCTAGCTAGCTAACTAAACATTAGCTAGGTAGGTTAGCTTATGCTAACGTCAGTTTGGCGTCAGCTCAGATGTTCGTATGGTTATAAGGTGTTCAACCTACGTTAAACCCAACTAAAGTAAGATTATTCACCTTTAAATGAAGCTGAGTCAATTCAACCATTTCATTTGTATTCTCATGTTAACTGACGGAATCAGAACGCTAATGTTTGTAAACACAAAAGGGGTCTATAGGAAGAACGTTAGACTCTGTCAGTGTCAGCTAGCTAACGTCAGCATATGAGTGTCCCTTTTGCTAGAATGAACAATCCACAGTATATGCATTAATTATTGTTTTGTCCACCAGTGTCCAACATCATTGACAGGGCGGTGGCTGTCAGGTCTAGGTGTTACAGGTCGATGATGAAGCGAGAACAGCCCCATTATCTGAAGGTTATTTTTAGAAAGCTAAGGCATAATGGCAAGAAGTTTAACCCCTTCCACTGTTGCCTGTTTACATCAAGTCAGTCAACAGCCATGTGCAATACATTGCTATACCTTTGTGACATAAGTACGGTATGCAAATATCAATCATGATAATGTAACTGCATTTAAATTCTTTAATATCCCGTCTGTTGAATCCAACATGTTAATGGTGTAAGGGGTTAACTACTCTACTGCGGTTGCAGATTTCCTAGGAGTTTTGGTGAATTGTAATGCTCTTCCTTACATTTCTATATCATTTGCAAGAAGATTATCATTTTAGTTTAACTTTATCAACTAAAATGATTAGTGTTGTGTCGTTTAATGTAGATGGTTTTCCAAGCTGATGCAGCCGAACTTCAAGAAACCTCATGCAACTGTACAGCAGGCAAGGTTCTGTGCAACCATCTAGTGACCTTGTTGTTCCAGAGTGCCCATTACAGCATGTTGCAGGTGAGGGCTGTGGTCTGGGATGATGTTTACTTGGGCAGGTTGATTGGAGTGACACTGGTTCTAGAGGTTTACCTTTGATTGTTAACAAACACATCCTCAATCCCGGTGTGCTCTTCTATCTTTTGTTCTGCAGGGGAGAGCTGTAACACCACCTGTGGCCTGCACAAGCTCTCTGAAAACATGGCATCGACCAAGGACAAAGGTAACATTGCAGCCTCGCGGTGCCACCTGTTAACATCATTCCCAGGGGATCAATGCAGAGCCGGTTCAGGACTTGGTTGTTAGACCAAAGCCATCCCCCAGGAGTGTATGCAAATCAACACTCTATCAAGCATACACAGGTAATGTTAATACTGTAACTAATATCATACTGTTGGCTGCCGTATAATACATAATTGTGTCTTGCCTCTTTTATACACATATATTATGTAGCAAATATAACACTGCAGTGAGCAATTCTCCAGAAACTCTTGACATCAGAATTGAAAACCACAACAAGCTGCAAGAGGTGTATGGATAATTTAACACTTACTGTTTTTAATTTTACATTTCAGGATCCCTCTCTGACCTGCAAGTCTTGTCTCTTGGGAAAGGACTGGAAAACCTCAGGCCGCAACCACCAATATCCTCAGTGCTGCATGGCTTGTCTCAACTATCCATGGTCAACTCCAGGTTCGGACCTGTGCCGTGAGGTTCACCCCTGTCCTACCAGTGTCCTCCTGTGGGCAAACGCGGAAATTATGTCCAACACCCAGATGCACCAACATTCCCTAAACTGCCTTTAGAGGGGTCAACATTTCCCACTACTTTTCCAAACTTTGACCCAAACTCCCAACAGTTTCTCCATTTGGATAGCTTAACTGTGACACACGAGATGGCAGCTGAGAGAGAGGAGCAGACATGCGAGCAGTCTGAGTGCCCATTATGGCAAGCTTTACACAAGCCTAGAGTGACAGCTAGTAGGTTCTATGAGGTTAGCCATGCGAAAGGGCCGTCTTCAGGTCAGACCCTGGCAGGGCGGATATTTAAGGGAGTATGCCAAACTCCCACCATGAAAAGGCGTCTTGAACGCGAGCTGGAACAATATTCAAAACATTTCAATGTAAATGTCTCACGCTGTGGATTTGTTATCCATCCCGATGCAAGGGTATATGACCCTAGTGCCATTCTGTGTTTTGGGCTTGCTGAAGTTAAATGCGCTGACATCTCTAGCATTTCTGAAGCAAGACATGTAAAAATGGTGAATGCTCAGGCAAAACTGAAGCAGAATCATAAGTACCACTGGCAGGTTCAAAGTCAATTGGCAGTAACTGGATTGAGTTGGTGCGATTTTTATAACAGACACTGAGGGAGACTTCACACTCGAAAGAGTCTGGAGGGATGGATGATGAAATGATAAGAGATGAAACAAGCTGGACCTGTACTTCTTTGGTACATATATGAATGTGTATATTCAGCAGAAAGTGAAATGAACTGAATGAATAAAAGATTTTATTAATTCCCTTTGTCTGAGTACATTATTTACTACATTATTTTAAATACTTTCAGGACGGACTGACCTTTAGAATTGATTATAGATGAATGACTTCTCATTCAATATATACAATTTTTTCAGTATACAGTTAAATGCATGTGATCGGGGGAAACACTATTCAACAGGGATGTAGCCTTTTAAATCAAGTGGTCCCTGGAAGTTGGTCATCACACAGCAGACGGTCCACAGCTGGTTGACTGCCCCAGACAAGGTTAGAGGGAGAGTGTGTTCCCAGATGCGGTATTCCTTGACTCTGCGTATCGCTCTTTCCACGAGGATTCGAAGTCGTGCGATTTCTTGTGTTTTTAGAGCATCCTCTTTGGTGAACTGTGCTGTGGTTAGAGATGAAATAAGTTAATTTCTATTATTTCAGTGAGTGCTTCAGTACTTTTAAACATTTGTCTGCACATCCTAATGATTATCATTTTGGTCACAGTTTTTGAAATGTTCATTCCTTTCATGCCAACCTGTCATCTTGAAGGGTGGTATAATCAGCGTTGCCCCATGGTCAGCTAGCAGCTTCTCGATGGTGAAACCCTGGTCTGCCATGCAGCCATCTCCTGGCTCCAGTAAGTCGAGCAGTCCACTTCGTTCAGTCAGCGCTCTGTCAGAGATGGAGCCGGTGAAGAGACTTGACACAAAAGTCACAGCACTACATGGGGCAATCCCAATTAATCCCTTCAAGGTTGTCGTGTTTTTGTACGATGAGAAAACTTCTGACTGGAGAGTGAGGGACGATGGAATCTGGCATCGCACCTCGGTGCAGTCGATGATTACCCGAACATCTGGGCTGTACTGCAAAAATTTGCTTGGCATGGTGTTCTTGACCTGCTGTTTACTCATCCAGATGGGAAGGGAGCCAAGCACCAGGTAAAGGTAGTTAGCCCACGTTATAACAACACTGGAGACAGTGGACATACTGACCTGAAACATGTCAGCCAGCACCTTCTCTTGCAGGCCTGCAGCAACTCGGCAGCAGAAGAGAAAAAACTCATCAACCAGTTGAAGTCTACGTGTTTGACTGGGAGAAATGGGTTCAAAATGTTGTCCCTTTTTCTGAGCTTTCGACCAATAAACCACCATGGAGGCAGATGGTTGAATAGCCTCCCAGAAGTCACAAAAAACATCTCTTGACGTGAATCTTGTGTAAAAAAGGATGTCCTTGTCTGAGACACAAAATCGGTGAAAATGCACTTGACCCACTTTCAGCTGTGACACCTCTGTTGTCAGCTCCTTGATTTCGTCTTCCAATTGCTGTATGCGTGCAGCAGCAGCATCCAGTGCACCTGTATGAGATGAGAGAAAAAATTAAAACATCTGACCCAGATGTTGTCTGTGACTTGCATATTGGAAGTAGTTTGGACCTCTAAAGCTACATGAAATAGCTTTTTATAGCTCAATATTCATCTTTACGTTTAATCAAGTAAGATATAAAATGCAGCGTTTGTACTTGTGATGAAGCCTTTCACATTGTGGTATTGGTCAAATGCTGGGACATCAATAAGACTAAATATTTTGTGCCAGTGTTCTGAAAAGTTGACCTACCTCCTCGGTATGACCTACTAATAGCCCGTTCTATGCTTAAACCATAGGTAGCACATCCTGTCAGGAAGGAAATGTCTATCAGAATGCCCTACTACCCATTATATTGGGTAGCACATCCTGATAAACATTTCTTACCTGACAGGGTGTGCTATCTATGGTTTAGGCACAGTATGGGGTACTGGTAGGTCATCATGAGGAGGTAGGCCAACATTTCAGAACACCGGCAAACACTGACTTACCTGGTTTAGGAGCAGAACCGTAATCATGTTCTGTCATCACCACCGAAGCTGCGACATACTCCATCGCCTCTTCCTCACATGGCAGGGGCTGCTCCAGAGGAAGGGCTGGGCAAACGTCATGGCCTAAGTGGGTTGATGCTACTTCATAAGCGGACTCCATTCTTGGCAGTCCCCAGTTGTTCCACTGGAAACGGGAGGGCACACACCCGATTTTCAGACGTTTGATACGGGCCCGGTTGGTAAACTTGGCCACGTCAGCTAACGCTAGCCTGCTAGCACTACCTGTAACGTGAGTGTAGTCTGATTCACTAAAGTGCCGGCTGCAAACAAACGTGCTACCTTGTTTTATTTTAAAGTTTGGCCCTTCATCCCGGCGAACCGCTTTAATCCACTTATTCCTAAGACTCAATTCATTTGGGAATCCATGAAAACTTAAGTAGGGTTGGCGTTGTTTGTTCGATTTGCAAAGTGGAACAGAGCAGTGACATCTAGCCTTCGTTTCAGCCATTGTTGAACTACGCCGGAAGTGGACATGCACAAAATTGACAAATCCCGCCCATGAAACCCGGAAGCGTGATAATCCCCTATTCGAACCTAACGTCAAAATGCTATTTTGTATATGTTTTTATTAAAGCCATGGTTATTGTCATTGCCTTCCGATTAGGCGTATGAATGCTTTAATATTGTTATGATATTTCTGCTATTTCTTTGGAAAACAATTAATATACAAAACTTTACACACAATAAGTGGTATGAAATATATCCTGTTAACCATTGATGTCTAAAGTAACAGTTATTGCACTTTTCATTTTATTTTTATCCCATTTGTGTTTCTTTGACCATTTAATGTGTGATGTGCATTTGGGGTAGTACTGCACTGAACAATAGGGGACGTGATTTTGGTAGAACTTTATGATGGGGAAATAGTTTTTGCCGTTGCACTTTGTAGACGAACCCTTTGCTCTCGGCTACAGATAGGAGATGTCCAGATCTGAGGACGGCGTGTATCGGCTTGTTTAGGTATAAATTAGGTTAACGCTCCTTGTGAACCTAACAGGTTGTTAAGGGAAATCGTTGTGATTGAGTTATTGACCCAGCAATTTCTAATGCGGGAATATCTTTCTAATTTAACCGAACAATGGAAGCAATCATGGAATTATGAAAGTAAAACAATTGAAACTAATGTACAGAGTTCTTTCATTAATACATTATTCTATGTGAAAAAAATGTGGGTTTAAATTCAAGCTCCTTTAATATGTAAAGCTCGTGCTTTTATTTCGAAAACAGCGGGACCGGAAGTGTAGCTTTGTCAGTGTTGCTGAAATCACGTGCACGGAAATAATGTTTATATTTTTCCGGCTTTCGAACACAATTGTATAATAACAACTTTAACAACGAAACTTACTTGGCCTAAAGGGTTCGTCTTTGTGATATTTTGTGGAGGTTTCAAGTTCTATTTTTAAATTAGCTATTGTTACTTTTTAGGACTAATCTGCCGTGACGTTTCTCTCAATCTTAACGTTAACATGTATTTATAATAGATAAACCCGTGTGATATGACTGTGTTATTACGGTATAACGTTGAGCTATCTTTATGGTGAATGTCAATAGATGGCTTGCGCTACTACGTTGTCAAGCCCTAACTGAAAGTAAAGCTGTACCATTTTAACATTATTTACCCTGCTCTCAGTATCCAAACCGAAACCAATTGTTCTGTGTTACAGTATTAAAGCTCATGATTTGAAACCAACTGTCTGTGTTGCTTTTCCTAACCATTTGCATACTGATCACGTTTTTAAACTACTTTGTGAAGTATAACTTTTATGATTTAGCAAATAAACTACCATATCAGGGATACTGTAGTGTCTCTTGTTGTCAGTGTTAGCCTGACTTAGTTAGATTAATAACAAGTTGCTAGTTACAGGTCATTTTCCTGTCAGTGGTTAATTAAGCAGCTAGTCATCATATGTACGTTGTTCTATCTGCAGATGGCTCATGAAGGTGGACCGCCTTTCCTCGTCTCTCTCTTCATGTTTCTCTTCATGCTTCCATCTGTGTGTGACTGTCACCCTCACCCTGCTGGGTCCATGAGGTCAATGGCCAATCATACTGCAAGGAAAGGTAACCCAAATCATCTTACCTTCAGCCATGCTGTACTCATAGAGGTATTTTTATTTATTGAAATCAATGTTGAGCTGATTTGTTTATTTATTTGGTCAAACAGGTTAATTTTTCTTAAAGATCATGCAGAACCACACATTTTTTCAATGACTCTGGCTAGTTGGACATATAAACAGGTTTAAGTGTAGTGAAGCTTTGCTAGGAATCAGTGATGTCACCAAACTCATTGATGAAATAATGACATGCATCGTCCCGCCCCAGGCAGCTCAATAAGAATAAATTCCTCACCTGTGAATATTTCTTGTAAATGTTTGGATATGCAACATTGCCTACGCACAAAGTCTATTTATTGTAGAGTGATATGAATTGCAGACTCTGTCATCACCCCTAAACTTTATATATCTACTCAAGTGACAAAGACACACTCGTTTCAATATTCAAAGATTCAATTTTGCCTTCTGAATTTTTGACTGAAAGACTTTTTCAAAAGTTAAAACAAATGCTTGACAAAAAAGAGGATTAAATACGGACTTCTTTCTTGTGTGTTTCTGGCTGATTCCAGTCTCAGACATAGCTGCAGAGGTAGCAGGCTACACTGATGTGGCCAAAAAGATCATTGACCTGGCTGTTTTTGGAGCTGCTCAGAACCGCTCTTACAGACGGCTGGCCGACTTCACCGACACCATTGGGAACCGTGTCAGTGGCTCACAGAACCTGGAGATGGCGATTAAATACATGTACAATGCTATGACACAGGATGGGTTGGACGTACATTTAGGTGAGTATGCAAGCTCTTTCAACAAGGTAATGCCCTCTGCTTTATGTGAGAGTAACAGTTTTTGTCACTTACCTTTTTCTTCTTCAGAGCCAGTCAAAATCCCACATTGGGTGAGAGGGAAGGAGAGTGCAGAAATGATTGCACCCAGATCCAAAAGTCTGGCTATACTGGGACTTGGCAGCAGTGTGGGGACACCACCTGAGGGTAAAGATCATACTCTATCAATCATTTTAACACCTTTCATTCACCTCCATTTATTCTCCTCTATGTCTCTCTCTTATCTCTCCAGGTGTCGAGGCAGAGGTGTTGGTAGTTCAGTCTTTTGACGAACTAAAGCGAAGAGCTAGCGAAGCAATTGGGAAGATTGTGGTCTTTAACCAACCATTTGTCAGCTATGGGGTGACAGTGGCTTACCGTGCTTATGGCGCCTCTGAGGCAGCCAAAGTGGGCGCTGTGGCCACGCTCATTCGGTCTATTACGCCATTCTCTATTAACAGGTATCAATCCATCTAAATATCCTTGTTTCTTGTCTCAAATGTTTTGTCTTTGTTTATAAGGAAAATGTCCCTTTTGTGATGCAAGAAATATTTCAGAGTTGATCTGACAATAAAGTTTCATCATTACCACCTTTCATGAGGAAATGCATGAAAATGTATCTGGTGTAATGAGGGGTTAATCAGAAGATCCATGCCTTCTTTATCTCTCCCTCTCTAGTCCTCACACAGGTTTGCAGGACTATCAAGATGGAGTAAAGCGCATCCCTTCAGCCTGTATCACCGTGGAGGATGCTGAGCTGATGTGGCGTATGGCACAGAGAGGGCAGAGGATCGTGATCAGACTCACAATGGGAGCCAAGACTCTCCCGGATGCTGACTCCTTCAACACAGTGGCTGAGATACCAGGCTGGGAACACCCTGAGCAGGTAGACCTAAACTCCTTTCACTGCGTGCCTGACTTATTTATCCCTTAATGCAATGTTCTCTCTTGTCCGGTCTTTTAGTGTTTGGGAAAATGTATTTGGCTCGGCCTTTTACATGAACTGTATGGTAAACAAATGTCTTGAAAACAGTATTATTATGTTCGTCTTTCTCTCTTAAATAGTATTTTTCTTTCTCTTCTCCATGGGTTAGTGGGATGAGGAGAGTACAGTGTAGTTTTCCTATATCAACTCCAGTTATTCCCAAAGTCTGCCTTTATTTTGACAGTGTATGTGATCTAATTTTTCCAAAAAATTGAAGATGTTCAGCTCAGTTAAACAATCCGGAGATTTGTCATTTTCAGTAAGTCAGTCAGTATGAAACATGTTTTGATAATAAAATCAACATTGGAACAGGCAGGTTTCTTTTTTCTTTTCTTTTTTTTGACTTGCCTTATTTAAATAATCACAAGAAATATCCCTGCCTTGGCTTCCATTTTTCTTTGCTGTTGCTCTGACGAACTTTACATAGTTATATATATTTCAACATGAATGGCATTTCTGGATTTTCCCACAGCATTTTTCTATTGCAATCCAAACAGCTCAACTAAAATGACAGACTTGCTGAAATGACTCTACCAAATCCCCTATGGTACAAAACAGAGTTGTGATTAGATAATCCTGTTCTTCATTACTTAGAACATTTAGTCATACTTAGTATTTGTTTTCATTTTGAGACTCTGTAAATTAAAACTACTATGCTGTGTATGAAACATTTTAGTAAATGGGGAGGTTGCTATGCTGAGGAATTAAAATGCAGAATGAATACAATAATGAGATGACAGCATTGATTGTGCAGAAGTGTTGTGCACCATAGACAGGTGGTCAGTCTTTCACAGGGCCAACACATGCAGAGAGACACTTACATGCAACTTATAGTTACCATTTCTCTTAAATCACGGGAAGTGAAAAAATATCCCTGCTCTGAGTCCAAAACGAATCACTGTACAGATCAGTATTAGATCATTGCGTGGACCAGTTTGCAGTGCAGTGTCACACAATGACACACAGGCCATTAGCACATACAGTATGTGGTGAAGCACCCAGGCACACCAAGCTGGTAAAAAACGACATCCTCGCATTTTAGTCAAATATGGCTGAACACAAGAATCCAACTTTGTTTACTTACACAGAACACTATTTGAGTCTGCATGATATACTGTAAAACATCACTCTCTCTCGTTTTGTTTGCTTACTGAAAAATCGGTCAGGGAACCAACGTTCGGTCCCGCATTATAGAAAGGGATATAAAAAACATGTCATGGGTGACATCATTTTTGGCTCTGTGACTTTGGGATTCAGCTGGCGGTAGCATCGGCTGTGGTTGATGTGAGTGTGTGTGTGCTGTGTCTGTGTGTGCTTATGTTAACAGAAAGATTAACACTTAAGGTTTAGTGAGTCATTTCCACAGTTTAGCCTTTCCATAGCCAGTAGGTCATCTGAGAGTGATGAGTTGCTAGGACTTTTTCCACCCACTCAATTTCTACATCTTTCGTCTTTTTTACATTCTAAATCTTTTATCTCCTGGTATAGGCTTTCTGCTTGTAGTTACAGCTAAAAACGAATTTGTGTTGCTTGACATCGATTGGGATTTGCAATGAGCATACATCAAGTGTGTAATGTGTAAATTCTGTAGATTTTGTGATAAATCACTGGATTAGCAACCGCTTTGAGCTAGTGGTTGTTCTAATAGAATAGTCAAATGTACATAATGTACTGTATAAGAAAACCCTCTAATAATTATTGGAGATATTTCTGTCCGGACCTTAGTGGTGCCGGTCTCAAAGCCACGCCAGCAGCTTGGCTAAAAAAAGATAATCGTTGTATAAGAGAAACACTTCCTCCCAATGTAATGGAATGTGTGGCATCTGGGTCATTGTCCAGAGTGGGCTCGTTTAGTTTTGTAACCTGGGACATCAGGTCAGGATCATCCCACTGACGGGAATCCCACCCCTTTACATTCCTGGAAATGGGGATATCTCTCTGAACTGTGGTCTTTGACTTGTTTTGTTGTCTTTGTGACTATGTTCATCTGCCCTTTTTGTTAAAAAGCATCACCAGCTCAGAGAGCGGTATCTAAAGCTATTCTCTCGCACTTCAATTTAGACAAAAGTTCAGTTTGCAGTTACAAGCACAAGCAGTAGTCTCCCACCACACATGTATGTGAAATGTTATGTTGTTATTTTATTAATCCCTATATTTATAAATTCCGTTAGGTTGTCTTACTGAGCGGCCATTTGGACAGTTGGGATGTGGGTCAAGGTGCCATGGATGATGGAGGTGGAGCCATGATTTCCTGGGAGGCCCTGTCACTCATCAAGGACTTAGGTAATATAGAAACAGACACATATACCATCCAGATGAACTTCAAAAAGAACAATTTGTGTTACTGTACAAATGATACAGAAGGCAGCAAGTGTACTCAAGCTCAAAAGCAAACACAATCATGCAAATGATTGACTTTATTATTACAACCTGTTTGCTCTACAAAGATCACCAGCCTTCTTTTTGAACAAATGACAATGACTTTATCAGTTGGAAGGATAATTTACTGAAGCAAAATATACTAAAGCTCCATAATCAAATGGAGCAAAACTACATTTTCCACATGGGTACTTCAATAAACGTCAATGGCGAGTAAGCGCATACTATAAAAAGGAAGCATAGTATCCCATTCCATTTAGCGACAACTAACAAAACAATTCCTCCGACTGTAAACTGTAATTTCCTCCAACTGTAGAGGAACAAAGACACACATAATTAGGGAACACGCTCGGATATACAGTACAGTATTCTTATGGACAAAAGAATGCAACTGAAAATTAGTGGGGAAAGGATCATCCAACAAAGAGAATCAGATCCAGTGATGAAACTTTTTGTAATCAGGAATATATACACTAGATATAAAGGTTAAAAAGGTAACTCATCACAAAACATGGCAGCTGTGTGATTGTTAATTGGAGTTGCAGTCTCTCTCCTTCTCTTAAAATATTTCTAGCTGATTGGGTTGATTTGAATCTTACTCTGTTTCCAGGTCTGCGTCCAAGGAGAACCCTGCGAACAGTGCTGTGGACCGCTGAGGAGCAGGGTGGAGTCGGAGCGCAGCAGTACTTTGATCTACACAAGGTACTGTATACTACTACTGCAGTATGGAACAGAGAACTCACTGTAAAACACTTAAGCTTATCATTACTACTTGTGAGAAGCAGGACGTTAAGATCATTCAGTGGGTCAGGGTTTCCATCGACTGAGTATTTCATTATTTCGTATCTTTATAAACACACATATGTTTTTGTTTTTTGTGTGTTAATGCTTTCATCATGCTCAGTCCCCTTCCCCTCTGTACTTCTTCTCTCCGCACAGGTGAACATGTCGAACTTTGACCTGGTCATGGAGTCTGACTTGGGGACATTTACCCCGGTGGCTCTGCAGTTTACTGGCAGTGTTGCAGCACAAAAGGTTAGGATTGGAAACAAGTCAAACTAGTGTCAGAATTTATCCAGGTTTAAAAGTCTGTATTTTAAATTCTGAATGGTCGGGTGAATTAGTGATCCGTCCAGTGAATGTGATGTTTTATGTTGGGCTTTTGCTTCCTAGATTGAACATTTTAATCCCGCCCGCAGATTGCATTTACACTAACCTTAGTATAATGTCTGTTGAGCATGAGATTGCAGACAATCCATGTAACCACAGAAGGATTCATCCTTTATTGCAGTTAGATGGACTCTTAATGTTTACAATGAGTTTGAAGTATGGTGTCTGAATAACAAAGGCCATGTAATGTAAAAATGACTAAATCTCTTAAATTCAATACTTAAAATAATGTTGAGCCTTGTTTACTAAGCTGTATTTGTATCCACAGGTGATGGCAGAAGTGGTTAAACTGTTGGCTCCCATTAATACGACCAAACTCGAGGCAAACGGAGAAGGGACAGACATCTCCCCGTGGTTAAAGGCAGGAGTACCAGGTCAGTTAAATCAATATGTCCTATTCTGTCAGTCTGCCACTATCAGCAAATGCTCATGATATGATCGAAAATGCAGAAACCCCTCGAATTAGGAAGTACCTAATCCTTATTTCTGTGATTTTGTTTTAATACCTACTCTTTTTTCATGAAAGTGCTGTTCACATGGTATCACATCCTCATTGATGAACTTGAAACACAGTAGTACAGAATAAGGAAGTGGGTACAGCAGATACTCAATCGAAACTTAGTTTTATTTTCGCAGTAAGGGGGAGATTCTGTAAAAAGCCATGACAAACAATCTATATTGATTTTGGATGTATTGAACAGATGATGAGAAATTGAACCCTCACCAATCATGTACTTTGTGTGGCTTTCAGATATTTGAATCGGACTAGCTTATATAGAAGTGAAATTGCAACGTAAACAGAAAGATTGTGGTGTAACTTAAAAACAGGTTACCGTAAACACATTTTATTTGAACTTTTTAGTACATAACAGCTTTAAATCAGAGACAAGGAGAACTAGTTTAGGTTCAGGGAGAAATGCATTTGTGACATTTTCAGGCGAGTCGTCGAGGACACTCTTACAGTAGTTGAGTTGGTAAACATCTTCATAGTGATGTTTGCAGAGCGAGTGAAAACAAAATGATTATTAGATGAGCCCAATTGAGCAACTAAATATTATGTATTTGCTAATGTAATTACAATAGCACTATTTTAGTGTTCCTGTTTAACCCATTGCATAATCATTATAATAATCGGTTGCACGGCCTCTTTGTTCCATGACACTTTCTAATATAATAAAAATGTTCTTGATGCTAACAGTTAAAGATTGGGTTTTGTCTTACAGTTCCTGACCTGAGTTCTGCCAGTAACATGCTATTGTCAAATGTTACAGATGCATTTATTTTTTATTGTCCTTTATTGACTGGTATTTTGTGTTTCTTTCATTCAGCTTCACTTAGTGAAATTTGTTCTGTTGAATCTGAATGGAAACTGACATGTCATGGCATTTTAAGGTTTTATCAATTGTATGTTTGGGGGATTATCTTGCCTACAAGCAAGGTCATCTTTACATTATCAACAACAGGGCTTTGTAGATTCCCTCCTTGGAGTGTGTGCTAACAATATTAACACTAAAACTATTACTAAAGAAAGACAATACATTATTAATTGAACAACAAACACAGCACATTACAAATAAACAGAACTTTGTTTTATAACAACACATCTACTGAACATGTACTGTATGTGTTTTTATATATTCCTATAAAAAGGAAAAAGGTAATCATCTCTGAAAACAGCAAATTGAATAAAGAAACCTGTGGGATAGGATCCGGCCACCACGTTACACAGGTTAAAGATTCAATCACAGTTTTCCTGCTGGCCTGCTCGAAAGTCATTTTGGCACACATAACCAGTAGATTCGAACAAAGCTACATTTAGAAATGTGTGGCTGTTCTTTTGACTTTAAGTGAATGTTCCTTAACATTTTCAACATGAAATTCTGTAAATGAACTTCAAGCTGTAACAAAGCTAAGTTATCTTTTACATCAAATATAAAAGATTTCACTGTAATTTTCCCCTCATACACTTGTTAATTTAAAATTCACCATCCCTTGATAGCAATGATTGTTAAAAACAGTACCAAGCCATTTCAGTTTGCCTCAGTCCTAATGGATTCTTTTAAAGTGAAAATAGTAATGAGTTTGCTTCTAACTTTGTGGGTTTGGTAGATTACATTATACAATCTTCTTCTCCACTTCAGTTTAGTTTTGAGAAGTGACATTGCACCGGTCTCAAAAAACATTTTGGTATTTCTTAGAAGAGGAACAAAATGTTAATTATTAAACCATTACATATTTAGCCATGCAGACCCCATGTGTAGATCTCTGAAAAGGATCAACGCACACAGGGCTCCTGGACCTGATGGCATCCCTGGCCGTGCTCTCAAGGTGTGTGCAGTTCAGCTGGCAGATGTGTTCACAGACATTTTCAATAGGTCACTGCTCCAGTCTGTAGTCCCCACATGTTTTAAAGAGTCCATCATTGTCCCTGTCCCCAAAAAGACAAAACCCATCTGCCTCAATGACTACCGCCCAGTTGCACTCACCTCCATCATCATGAAGTGCTTTGAGCGGTTAGTCAAAACTTTTATCACCTCCTCCCTCCCTGACTCACTGGACCCCCTGCAGTTTGCCTACAGAGCAAACAGGTCCACGGATGATGCCATCTCCCTCACCCTCCACACTGCCCTCTCCCACCTGGACCAGAGGAACACTTATGTGAGAATGCTGTTCATTGACTACAGTTCAGCATTCAACACCATTGTGCCCTCCAAGCTCATCATTAAGCTCAGGGACCTTGGGCTCAACAGCGCCCTCTGTGACTGGATCATGAGCTTCCTAACGGGCAGATCCCAGGCAGTGCGGATGGGGAACATCACATCCTCCACCTTGACCCTCAACACCGGAGCCCCTCAGGGTTGTGTGCTCAGCCCTCTCCTCTACTCCCTGTTCACGCACGACTGCGTGGCCACACACAGCTCCAACACCATCATCAAGTTTGCTGACGACACGACCGTCATCGGCCTGATCACAGACGGCGACGAGACGGCGTACAGAGAGGAGGTCAGAGCCCTGACATCTTGGTGCCAGGACAACAACCTCCATCTCAACGTCAGCAAAACAAAGGAGCTGATTGTGGACTACAGGAAGAGGCAGAGAGAGGCACACACACCCATCACCATCGACGGGACTCCTGTGGAGAGAGTCAGCAGCTTCAGGTTCCTCGGGGTAAACATCAGTGAGGACCTGACATGGACACATCACACCAGGGTCATATCCAAGACGGCTCGACAGCGGCTCTTCTTCCTCCGCAGGCTGCGGAAGTTCAACATGGACTCCAGGATACTCTGCAACTTCTACAGGTGCACCATCGAGAGTATCCTGACTGGCTGCATCACCGCCTGGTATGGCAGTTGCACCGCCCTCAACCGTAAGACTCTACAGAGGGTGGTGAAAACTGCTCAGCACATCACCAGGACGGAGCTGCCATCCATGGAGGACCTCTACACCCAGCGGTGTAGGAAGAAGGCCGGTAGGATATTAAAGGACCCCAATCACCCCAGCAACAGTCTGTTCTGTCTGCTGCCGTCTGGCAGACGGTACCGCAGCATCCGGACCAAGACTACCAGACTCAGAGACAGTTTTATACCACAGGCTATAAGACTGCTGAACTCCTGAGCTGTGTGAATGTCTACTCACATCTGTTATAGTACACACATACATATATATATATATATATTATACACATCTGCCATACATATCTGTTTATAGTACACATATCTATATATTATACATATCTGCCATATACATCTGTTATACATAATATATGCATCTGTCCATGCCTCCTCATTCAACAGTGTAAAGTGTTTAAATACTTTCAATGTATTCCAAATATGTATATATTTCACATCCTCAAATCTTTATTGTTGTTATAGTAAATATTCTTCTCTCTTTTTGCACTATTTTATTTATCTTATTTGCACCATGTATGTTGAGTTGTTGGAGGAGCACGCGACATAAGATTTTCATTGCCAACATATACGTTGTATCTGCTGTGCATATGACCAATAAAACCTTGAAACCTTGAAACCTGAAACCACAGACAAACACATCCCCATTTTTAAAGCAGTAACCGAATGGGAAAACTAGTTGCCTAAAAGCATTCAGTATTATTAAACAGTTCAAAAGGAGCGGCTGAAGTCATCACTGCCTTGCTCAAATAGTCCACAGTCATGTTGAATTCCCTGGTTCATTCTTCTGAGGGGCCTTCGTCCTCGTCTGTTAGGCTGAGTCGAGGTTTCTTTGA
This sequence comes from Eleginops maclovinus, assembly GCF_036324505.1. NCBI lineage: Eukaryota > Metazoa > Chordata > Actinopteri > Perciformes > Eleginopidae > Eleginops > Eleginops maclovinus. Next base: position 14,907,554 of record NC_086351.1, on the reverse strand, counting down.
TGGTCTTTTGACTATTGGTTGTAGGAGCAATAGTGGACTGTCCAAGGGGAAGGTGAGGGTGCAGACGCCACAATCTTTGCTGGGCACTCTCACCTGGGTAGCTACAAAGTAAAGACAAAGAAATAAGTAATTATTTCAGTAGAAAATTTAAGAAGAACACTTAGGCTACTTGATGATGTGTAGGACTACAAACCTGTGCTTCGATAGTGATTCTGCAGAGTTCTCATGGATAACTGTGTGCCGACTGGTCTTCTCTATAGAGGTTCTGTTTTTATGGATAGCTGTGTGTGTCTGATATTATTTCTGAATGGTCAGTCTGGGAGGCTACGTGTCGTACAGCAGGCGACATTTGACAAACTGCCCCCGGTACCCTAAATGTAGGGAAACAGTGACACTTTATACATCCATCACAAATATCTCTTTTCTGGTTTATTGAAGTTTTGAATGCAAGTTTTAGGTTGGCTATTCCAGACATTCCCTTTGGTCTTCATACTCTTTTCAGAAAAGGTCAGCATTCAGTGGACACTCAGTTGATATCGGAGCACAAACCTTAACATCAGGCACTAAAAGGCACTACAATCCAATAAAAAAGAGATGTGTCCTACCTGCCCAGTGAAGAAATAGTATTTGGTATGGATTTGGAGTCATTTGGTCACTTGAGATGGAAGCTTTTGAAAAAAACTCAAATGATCTACTTTAAAATACTTTTGTAAAATAAATACATGGCAATCAGTAATAACAAAAAAAGTGTGATACAAATACATATGACCATAGTTGTGTCGCCTAATTTTTCACTAATATGGAATATGTAGTAGGTTGGTTTAAAAAAATAAGAGATCTGTCCGCAGCTAAACTCTAATATCAGGCAAGGTCAGAAGCCAGAGTGTGTTGTGAAAAATAGGACTTATATGCTTATTTTGCATTTTCTGGTTTGGAAGCTTCACCTGTGGCATCACTTATGCAGAGGTAGGGACAGAATCAGGCTTTAGGAGAAGCTGCTTCTTAAATCCCATTTCCACCTCTGCATAATCGGAGAAGCACTCACGCGTAAAGTGGAGATTGCACACGTAAACAGAGAGCAGGAAGGAATGTCGAGCCGACCCAGAGCATGCAGCCAGCGGTGAGCCAGCTGCCTGTCTGAAGGGAGGGGGTGCAACATAGCCAGGCCCGTTTCTAGGATTTTGGGGGCCCTAGGCAAAGAAGTTGTTGGGGGCCTTTAAAAAAAAAATTTCCGCAATTCTGTGCGTTTTAATCACAAAAGAGGTCAAACATACACTGAAAAGTAGCCTTTATTATTTTTTTTATTTCCTACTGAAACTGCTGCTTGCGGCCCTTGGCCTCAGCAAATGCAGACACAATCCCCTCCAAGTCCAAAGACCTGCGGACGTCACTCTCAATTGACATGAGTGCCAGTCCAGAGAGCCTCTCTTGGCTCATAGTTGACCTCATGTAATTCTTTATGCGCTTCAGAGATGAAAAGCTCCTCTCTCCGGAGGCAACCGAGACAGGAAGGGTCAGAAGTAGGCGCAGTGCAATGCTTAAATTGCTGTACAGGTCCAACAGCTTCTCACTGTATATGTAGTCCAGCATTTTAAATGGGCACCTGGATACTTCATCTGGAAAGGTGTGGACAGCAGAGTTGATCTCCAATGCCAAGTCGTCTGCATCAATATCATGGAGGGTTTGTTCCACTTTCCTGCATCTCTCATGCAATTTCCCAGTCTTGATTGTGGCCCTCATGATATCAATGCTGAACAGGAAGTCGTACAGGGCATACACCCCCTCCAGTCTGGAAAATCTGTCTTTTAGGCTGGTGATGGCAGTGTCAACCAAAGGCAGGAAGAAGTCCCTTCTGAAGGCCTCTTCTGGGGTCGATTGGGTTTCATCTGTACTCTCGTAAAGGAACTGCCTTTTCTTTTTACGTTGCCTTTTCTCAGGCAATTTCCTCTCAATTTCCAGATCTTCTGCAATCTCCATTGCATCCGTTTGGCTTGATGCGAGTCCATTTTCCCTGAAATCTTCTAGGTACTCTGTCACTCCCTCGGTTTCTTTTTTCAGTGTTTGCATTGAAACATCCGGGCTCTGGAGGAGCTTGCTCATATGGTTAACCTGATACAAAACGTTGTACCAGGTTATTGTGCACAGAAGAAAGGACCATGTTTTAAGCTCACCATGTAAGCTTTTTGCTGAGGACATGGTCTCTGAGTCCCCCTTCTCTGTAGCATATGTCTCCAGTGCTGACAGTCCGTCTAGTATTTCAGGTAGATGGTACCGCACTACCTTCACACTGTCAATTCGGGCCTCCCATCTCGTCCCTGAAAGTGGCTTAAGGGTGAGCTGCTTCACATGCTGCTTCAAAATTGCCCAGCGGTGCACAGAGGAACTGAAAAGGTTGTACAGTCGTTGCAGCATACCAAAAAAAGACATGGACAACACTGAAGACTTGGCAGCATCTGACACAACCAGATTTAGTGTGTGACTGCTGCATGGGATGCATAGCGCCTTGTTGTTCAGCTCTAAAATTCTTGCCTGCACACCCTGTTTGTGGCCCATCATATTGCTGCCATTGTCGTATGACTGCCCACGGCAATCTGAAATGCTGAGGTTGTGCTTCTCCAACTGGTCAAGCAGGATTTCACTGAGCCCTTTACCAGTTGTGTCTTCAACATGTACAAATCCCAAAAAATGCTCAGCAATAGAAACAGGTGTTTCACAGTTGACAATCCTGAGAACAACAGAAAGTTGTTCCTTGTGGCTGATGTCAGGAGTGCAATCCATGATCACGGAGAAGTATTTTGCTTTGTGCACTCTTCTTGCAATCTCCTGTAGGATTTTGTCTCCGACCAGCTGAATGATTTCGTTCTGAATGACTCCACTCAGGTAATGCACCTTTGTCTCTTTGCATTGTATTCGTCTGATGTGTTCATTCATTACCGGATCAAACTGTGCTAGGAGTTCCACTTGAGCCAGAAAATTCCCATTGTGGCGATCATACACGGTACTGGTAGTTCCTCTCAAAGCCTGGTTGCGTTCTGCCAGATGGGAAACTATGGCAATCACTCTCCGAATCACGCCTTTCCAGTGTTCAACTTCAAGTTGCATCAACTCCATCTGTCTTTGATCAATCAGTGTACTGGTTTGCAGTCTCCTCTGAAGGTCGTGCCACTTTTTCACATTGTCACAGTGCACCTTTGTGCACTCGTGTTTTTTTAGGCGATAGGAAAGGTTCTTCCATCCACCGTAGCCACAGGTCGTTAAGGCATTGTCACGCTCACGCTTCCCGAAAACAGTACAAGGGAAACAGAACACTCCATCTGTGTGGATGGAATACACCAGCCACGATCGATGTATATTCTCACCATTTTTCATGGTTCTTTTGTAACTGTCCTTGGTGAATCTTCGAGGAGGATTGTCTAAGTTTTGCGGGAATTCAATGTCCATGATTTGCACAGGTCCTTTTTTGACTATTTCACAGCGCATACTGCTTGTTAGGACACTGGGCCAACATCCTGGGTCATCACTTAATGTGGTGCTTGCAATACCTACAGGTACCCCAGTTCTGGATGGTGGGGTGGTCTCTGCCATGTCAATGTCATCTTCCTCTTTGTCCTCCTCATGAAGTGGAGATGGAGTTGATGGCACTGTTGAAAACATATAGTTGCAAATTAATTTATAGCACAATTGCCATGTGGTAAGTACAGCAACTAGGGAATGGTGATCTACTTGTATAATGCTTTAAAAAGAAAGGGTCATTTTAATACACTTTCATAGCACATGGGTGTTAGGTGATAAGTTGAAATTGTGCGGCTTAATGCACCTTCTGTTGAACCACTGCTGGGAAGTGGTGTGGATGCTTCCACTTGCTCCTCCTCAAGTCGTGATGGAGTTGATGGCACTGCTGAAAAATATGTAATTACAAATTAATTCATGGCACAGTTTCATGTGTGAAGTACGACAACTAAATGCTTAAGGTATGGTGATCTACTTGTGTAACGCTTTATAGCAAATGGTCATTTTAATACACTTTCACAGCACATGCTGCTATAACTTTGGGTCACTATGATAGGTGATAAGTTGAAATTGTGCGGCTTAATGCACCTTCTGTTGAACCACTGCTGGGAAGTGGTGTGGACGCCGCAATGTTGTCTTCCACTTGTTCCTCCTCATAAACATGTGACGAAGACGATGTTGATGGCCCTGGTGCAAAAATAAATAAATACATAAATAATATTCTTTTTATTTATATTGCACATTTTGCATGCATTGATCTCAACAACTCAGTTATTCATTAACATTAGTGAATGTCCCACATATTTGAAATGTCCAGAAGACTCTGTGGGCAAGTGGAATGAATACACACAACTATGACTTGAATTAGAAAAATGTAAAGTCATTTTGATAACATCAAGTGTGTTGATAGAAGGCACTAATAATAGGTAGAAAAGAACGTTACCTTCAGTAGCACCAGAGACAACACTTTGTAGAGCGGGATGAAGAAATTTCAGCAATGCCCCTTGGAGAAAGAATAAGTACTGTATGATTAGCTTGGTTATTTTTCAAATGCTTTTGAAATCCTATCATTTTACAGTCTGATAATTGTGGTGAAATAGATATTAAAAGCATTACACACAGTTCCTACTAGGCGGTTTAGTGGCGGTTTCTATACGACTACAGGTGAAGCACTGCTTCACCAAAAAAAAGTAAAAAAAATAATAATAATAAAATCTTACAATAATCCCGTTTTCACTGGTTTGAAAACAGAAATACAGTCACTAAGACGAGCTGTTTTCCTGAAATCAATTCTGTGAGTGGCAACAGCGCCATCCCCGCACCCGTGGTGTGTCTGTGTGTGTCTGTGTACTGTCTGTGTCCCATAGAAAAAGCTCAAAGCTATCGGTACAGTTTTTAACGGTGGTCCAGTGGTATTTACAGCTATCATGGAGACCAACAACAACAAACAGCAGAATAGGTTTAGAAAAGGATTAATTGACACTAAAGTGGCTGTTTTCTTCATGTGGCTGATCTGCGCCGGGATGTTAACCGTTAAAATGTAAATAAAGTAAGTAAATCAACCCAATGGTATTCTAGCAAAATTATTGTAAACTCCCATGTTAATCTCCTATTAAATAGCTAGCTACTACAGGAATAACTATTTCACTGGTTGTCTCAAGGCTCTAACGACTGAAAACATATGTGAAGTTTATTTAGGATATTAAGAGGAATTAATCGTTGATCAATTTGGCCAGCTGATAACGTTATGAACTTATAGTGAAGTCAAAGGTAGCAGTTTAAGTTTGGTTAGCATGCTAGCATGCCAAACCACTGGTTCCTAGCTAGTCGTCGTTACAACCTCGCTACTCTAGCAAAATATGGTATACCCTGCCTGGCACAATTTTCATGTTGATTGTGTATATTCTACTTACCGGTGTCTTGTTTTCTTTTCTGCTCCTCTTCCCTTTTCTTCTTCTTTTTTTGATTGCCGGAGAGATAATTTCGCTTCATTTTAATTTTTCACTTTTCACTTGCACTTGACGCTGTCGCGCTAATGCATGGGAAAGGGGGGCCCCCTCGAGCTGGGGTATTTCGACTACAATGTGTCGTTGCGCTTTTCGGACATCGCATGCTCTAGGGAGGCGCTGTTGCTGCCCTCGCAGTCGCAGCAGAGCCCTTCATATACAGATGACTGCTTATTATTATGAAGCTATTTAAAATCGTCATTGCTGTTGAATACATGACCTGTCTTATTGGTATGCATGTTGTTTGATTCATGTTGCATTTGTATCAGACTTTTCTTTGAATTTTGAAAAAAAAAAAAAAAAAAAAAAAAAAAATCTTAACCTGTCGTCTTTGGGGGGCCTCCTCCTACTCGGGGGCCCTAGGCAATTGCCTACCATGCCTACCTGAACGCGACGGGCCTGAACATAGCCGTGGGAAGTAGGGGTGCTGGGGGTGCTGCAGCACCCCCTGCTGGAGGTCTGGTCCCGACAGTTGGAATATCGTAGCAGCCCCGCCAGTTGACAAAAAAAAAACTAACGATAAAATACATAAACTATTAAATGCATAAAATGTCTAAAATTTAAAATTATGTTGTGTAATATGGTTTAATACAGTTTCTTAATTATTACAAAAATAATCTTCAAAACGTTTTCGATAGCGCTGTGCATTCTGGTTATATCAGATGTCATATGAAGTAGCCACGGGATTGTTTAAGCTAAAATGGCAGCCTGAACGTTAAAATGGCACAGAAACGAATTTCAGATTTTTTCAGTGGATTACCAATACCAGTGTCTAAAACCAGTAGGTCTACACCACCAGAGTGTCTCCAGATTGGAGAAACGGAAACAAATCCAGCTAGCAGCAGCAGTTCATCCTCCGTTTCAGAAGATGCAGAGATCACTGACACAAATGATGACGGTAATAACGGCCCTCCAAAGCCCGCCACGTCTCTGCACAATGCTGCTGCCACTGACAGTGGATGTGTACCCACTGAGCCTTTCCAACCGTTGAACTTTAATTTTCCTGGTCGACGTTGTGGGAATGAAACGTACAGTCGTACATTTTCACCATCCTGGTTTAACAGGTGGAAGTGGCTACATTATGTTCCAGAGATAGATCGTGTCTTGTGTTTTGCTTGCCTGAGAGCCAAAGAAAAAAGACTGATCAATGCTGATAGTGTTCGTGCAGACAACCCATTTCTGTCGGGTGGTTTCGGAAACTGGCGTAAGGCTACCTCAAAATTCAACGAACATGAAAAATCTAAACTGCACACAGACTCCATTCAGAGACTTGCTGCACTGGAAGGCACACCGATTAACGCTCTCTTATCTGATGCGGTTTGCAAACAACAGGCGACTGCTCGTCATGTTTTGGAACTACTGTTCAGAAGTATTCGTTTTTTGGGCAGCAAAGGTATTCCGTTCAGGGGAGACACTACACGTGATGGTATACTGTTTGGATACATGCTGGAGCGAACATATGATCTTCCGAAGGAAAGAGAGTGGATTATGAGACGAGACAATTGGATGTCAAACACCATACAGAACGAGATCATTCAACAGTTCGCGCATGCAATTCAGAGGAACATTGTCGCCAATTCTTCCGAATCCATGTTTTATGGACTAGTTGCTGATGGCACTACTGACATTAGCACCACAGAACAGTTCTCATGTTGTTTGCAGTTTGTTGACAGCAGCCTGGAGGCGCATTGCTTGTTTTTGGGTTTTTATAATGCTCCTGACTCTACCGGACAAACTTTATTTTCTTGCATCAAGGATGTGTTTTCGAGACTGAACATTCCGATTGAAAGACTTATTGCTTATTGTTTTGATGGCGCTAGTAATATGTCCGGCTGTTTCTCAGGAGTCCAGGCCCGTCTGAAAGAACTGTGCCCTCTGTCCATGTACGTTCACTGCAACAACCACGCACTTGATTTAGTTCTCCAAGAAGTCGCCTGCGAAGTTGGCCTAGTGGCCGATACATTAAACTTTGTGCGGGGTGTTGCTGGTGTGATACGAGAGTCGTCAAAGCGTAAACAGCTTTATGAATCGCTTTTCAGTAGTTGCGACGAGGTTGCAGTTAACATCCTAGGCCTGTGCCCAACCAGGTGGTGTGTGCGGGCCACAGCCATCAGGCGCATATGTTCATCTTACAACACTCTGCTGGCCACACTAACGTTGTTGAAAGATGACAAAACCACAAGAGGTGACAGCAGAGCAAAGATTGTCGGGCTGTGGAAGCAAGCCCGTAAAGGCAGAACTCTCTTCGGCCTGCTCTGTTGCCAGGCACTGTTTGAACCGTGTGAGGCTGTGGCACGGAAGCTGCAGAGCTCCACAATGAGTGCGCTTGGCACACTTGAGTGCGCAAATGTACTGAAAAACAGCATTGCGGCCCTTCGAGACGACCCAAATGTTGTGCAGATGTTTCAGAAGGTGGAAGAACATTCCTCAAGAATGGATCTCAAAATGCCAGAAACGAGAGAGAGCAGAACCCCGGCACGATTTAGGCAAACTGCAGAGCCAGAAGCACTCACTCGCAGCGCACCAACAGCCTCTTGGAAACGGGAATTCTATGAGGCTGTCGATCTAGTTTCAGGGGAGCTTCAAAGAAGGTTCGACCAAGAGACTTTGACGCTAGCGGGGAAAAGAGAGAGGGCAGTTATAGCAGCAGCACAGGGAGAAACAGTGGACTTGGACAGCCTTCAGCTTCCTATGGAGCTGGACAACTGCCGCCTTGATCTCCAGCTTAAAATGCTGAACACTGTCACCAAGGAGTCTCGGTGCACCACAGTTAAAGATGTAGCAGCACGTCTTTGTAATCTCCATCCACAGACGAGAGCTCTCTTTTCTGAGGTTGAGAAAGTCATCCAGTTATGTCTGGCTCTGCCAATATCAGTGGCCTCATCGGAACGATCGTTCTCCACTTTGAGAAGGTTAAAGACTTGGTTAAGGTCCACAATAACACAGAAGAGGCTGACGCATCTTTCATTGATGAATGTCCACAAAGACATTATGGACGATGTGGACATGAATGCGCTCATGAGAGATTTTATTTCCATGACGCCTGAGCGTCAGTCCGTGTTTGGAGTAGTACTGTGAAAGGCCCAACGGTAAGCGCTTGATTTGATCAGCTCAGCTGCCGCCAAGCAGTGTACTGTAAATAGTTCGACGCTGACTTTTTTGTTTTTCATGTCAGTTGAGATTGTTGAGATATAATAACTGTTCTCAGTTGTGTGCGATTCTAAGGTACAGCCTATAAAAGGTTGAACTAAATGCTTGTTCAGTAGTAGTTGATGCCGTAGTAGCTCTGACCGTGAGACTGATGTGTCAGAGCACACCGAATAAATACGCCAAGTACGGCTAAAGATAATTCACTCTCCGTGTATGCTTTTCCTCCGAATGCAACGTTATCTGTGCAACAGTAGTGCACCACAGCTCAACAGATACTAATAGACATATTGTGCATTCTTCCCTGCCCCTGAGAACACTGCAGGTTTCTGTTGATGCTTGTTTGGTTTAATGTTTTTTCGGAAGTCGCTCATTTACAATACCGTCTTTAAAGCTGTAAACATTTTTTTATTGAAATAAGTAGCCTTTTGTTTTAGTGTTCACATCACAGTAGCCTATCTGGTTTACAATGAAATACATCGTGTGGTGTTTAAATATTGCGCACACGTATGCCTGTCTTTTATTTAGCCTATCGGAACACCTCTCAGTCTTCAGCACCCCCAACCCAAATCATCTTCCCACGGCTATGGGGTGCAATCCCTCCGTGCTCCTGCACCCAGGATAGGCGCAATTTTGAACCATGTTTGCCAGCTGAATGTCACGAGAGGATAAGCTAATCGAGTTTAAACAAACTAACTTCAATTGCTTTATTTTGATTAAATTGCGGTCGGCGATGCATTGATATATGCTTTACTGTCACCTGCTGGACAGGAGTGTTACACTTGAAATAAAAAACAAATCCCTGGACAAAACGATCCCATCCTAGACTCCCGTACCGTATTAATAAGAAAGCTCTTTTTCTTTCAACACATAAAAAGTATTGTTTCCTGAAAACAAACCAAAGCAGAATGGATAGACTGAAACCAGATTTAAGCAGATTTAAATGGAAATATCACAACAATGAGAAGTGAAAATCTTTTTTCAAAAGAATCTTCTGCATTCGCTCTCCATGAATTTCTGAGGGACTTTGGTTGTTTTCACTTATATTAGGTCAAAGTTGGTCAAGCTTTGTTGAGTTACGCACCACTCCTAGTATTAGTCACACACAAGTTCCTCCTCCACAAAAATACCCTTGGTGATTACACAATTTCCTTTCCAATGTAAAATAAATTAACTTTAAATTCCGGCTGACAGTTATATATTTCTCAATCTCCCATCAGGTGCTAGCCTCCATGTGGCAGACAGTCGATATTTTTGGTTCCACCACACTGAAGGCGACACCATGACCGTTCAGGACCCTCAGGAAATGAACCTCTGCTCGGCGTTGTGGGCTGTGGTCGCCTATGTCGTGGCTGACCTACAGGATATGTTGCCCAGGTAGCCAGCTCAGGATGCTGAGCCCCAGGGAACAGCACAAGGTCACTGTGAACTGGACCAGTTCATCTTAAACAAACAGTCAAATCAAACTTAGAGTTTTAATGGATTGAGTCAGGGAATCTTTGTTTACACATTGAATGTGAATCATACTATAATAACCATAAATAAGTGAATCCTAGAGAGGATTAAAGAAAGAGAGTTGCATTATTTCAGCACAAACCTTATTTTATTTCATTTTTACAATAAAAAAAAAACCCAGTAGTTATAGCAACAATATGTTTGATTGAGAATAAAGATCCAATATATTTACATCATGTTTTCATTCCAGCCGGTTTCATGGTTATTCTAAGCTAGATAACCAGGACTGAAAATAGGGCATGCAAAATCCACACAGAGCAAGCTGATATGACCATTCTACAAAATGTTTTCTAATGATTTTGAACAGCGAATAGCTAATTATGCTTAAAACAAGACATACATTTAATGTTGTTCATGGAAAAGCTGATTTAAAAAGGATGGTTTACTGACTGAGGCAAGAAACCAAGAAAGTTAGAATAGTGGACTTGCTTAGGTACTTTATTTTTCTGAATGCTTATATTTTGTGTGCTGAGAAAATAAACTAGCAACAGTAATGAGCTAATAAACACGTATTATGAGAACTTGTGAAAGTGTTCAAGTCTGTATCTGTCTGAATTCATTTATATTGTGTTATATAATAAATTGTGGAACTGTCTAAATTCCCAATTTCCCCGTCAATTTCAAGTAGAATAAGAAAGAAGAACGACCTCATGTTTGATGTGCTTTTTTAAAATGGTTGTGCTAATAATTTGTACTATTATAATTTCTGTCTGCATCCTCCCTTAGTGTTGGATTTCTATTCTAATACAACATTATAGGATGTTTGGTAAGACTTAACACCCCAATTCAGTGTTGTAATATGATAATTAAAGCATTTTGGTTTTTTTTTATCGCGTCCGCCCCGTCTGCTCTTCTGCTTTTACACTCTGAATGATGCTGATCAGGTTGTTCTGCTAAAATAAAGAGGAAGATGAAAACACATGAGACATACATGTTGAGTGGAAAGAAGAAGCAGTAGGGATGATCATGACATATGAGAAGAGCAGAGGTTGTGCAGAGGAAGTAAAGAGAACACATCATTGTGTGGTGGCCATGCTCACCAACACAACAGATACAAAACACACAGTCAGACACACAAACATATTCACAGCTGGGAGCTCTCCACCCGGTGAACTGATAAGTCAGCACTGTGATATCAGGGTGAGTCAGCTAGCCAGTGCAGATTAAGTCATTTTTGAAAACCCTATGTGTGTGTGTCTGTGTAGAAACAAAGCTGTGTGACTTTTAATCATTGTCTGCAGGTCTCTCCTCATATGCCAGTAACACTGATTCACACAGACAGTTATTTTAGTGGAGAAACACACAGTCTGTGAATGTTTAACACACACTGAGTCACATGTAAAAAAACACATTTTAAAGTAAACCACATGAAGGCATTAACATGAAACAGACATCTGATAGAACATAACAAATAAATGTAAATAAAGTCAGGTTTTCTTTAATGATTTCTAGAATCTATATTAATATTGACCCAAGGTATCGTATCCTCATCTCAGGTCATTGTTATTTTGTATCTACCTCTGTATTTAAAGCATTACGATAAAGAAATGCAGCTTTGTGTGTTTCACAGCAGCTGTGATGAGACAGTGAACATTCAAATGCTTAAATTGAATTAATAATTCAAAAATCTGAGTCATGGAAATGTAGAATTATTTGATTTGATCAGAGATAGCTTTATGTAATGAATATTACCAGTTCCTTAACAGCTCACAAAATGGCAAGGTTGGGCAAAAAAGGTGAATGAACAATTCAACAATTGTGCTCTTTGTGGATATCTGACAGACAATTTGTTCAGTTGATTATTGATTTTGTAATATTGACATTTATGTGTGTGATTCTGTAAACAATATATTGTTCTCTCTGTTACTTTTTAGGGTAATCTGAATTCAGAAAACAACCAATAAACCAACTGGATGTCACCATGTGTGGTTATGAGGAATTTGTCAGCATATGCCACCACCCGGTGGACAGCCTCTAGCGTAGCGTCTCATAACTTAAGGTATTTTACAATTCTATTCCTCGTTTGTCCAAAGAGGGTTTAGTAGGGACAAAACAAAGACAGAGAAAGTACGTGCCAATACTATTAACTTTTTATTTTGTATGTACAACACACATTTTAAGTCTTTATTTTTCATTCACTTGACAAGCAACTTGTTCAACAGCTGGAATATTCTGGACATTGCTACCAAGGAATTTTAAAAGGACAATTATCAATAACATTTATTTGACTAAAAGAAACATCACCCAGGTAATTAACACAACAGCATTACATTACAAAAGTATATTCATCAAGTGACCTGAGATCATGTAGCTACCGGCCTTCTGGAGTTGAAGACCTTGATCCCATTTTGCATTGAGGAGCGAGCGTGTTTGGTGAGGAGAGCTCCGGTGGTCTGCTTCTCTCCACACAGGTCCCTGAACAAGGAGAAGCATTACATGTTATAACTTATCAGATATATAAAGTAATAAATGATGTCATTTATTTCTGCACCAATGTGCACAAGACCCATTTTTGTACCTACATTTTACATAAACGGTAAAGTAGTTAATATTATGAATGTTCTTTTACTTTAATTTAAGGTTATAATATTGTCCTAAATGGATGACACCTACTGTATGTATGGTGTGATGTCATCTTCTGTCCATTTCTCTCGGAGTGTGAAGAGCTGGTTGAAGCGCTCCATGGTGTCTTCGGAGAGATCCTCCACCCGCAGCAGGTTGATGGTCTCTGGACGGGAGTTACAGTCTACCAGGGCGACACTCTGGAAAATGTACAACATAGTCAGCACTGTGCTCATGGTTTGAGAAGGTGCTGCATACTCATGTCAGATGCAGATGGAAACAGAAACCAGATAAAAGGAAATGCAATGTAAACAGGCTGAACAAAAAAAGGTTATTACGAAGCTGGTGAAGCCATACCTCTATAATGTCCCTTCTTTAGTTATTTGACATTTACAATTAAGTGAGATTTTGGAGAGTAATATGCGTCTGATGTGTGAATATAAACATGGTTTCTCTTAAACCATAAGTATTTAAAGGGGGTACAGGCTTACCTTTAGCTGGTCCAGTCTTGTGCTCATGCCCTCTGGGACGCTCTGCTGCCAGACCTCCTGAAACTCCCTCAAGTTGAACTTGACGGCATTCTGCAGTAGCATTAGCGCCATGCCCCGACATACTTTATCCTCATCCAGTGCATAAAAAACTTCATCTGTAAAGAAGGAAGAGGAGGAGGATACAGAAATGTAGGTACTGGGTAGTTTCATAGTGAATATTGTGTAAGATTCTACTAACACTTTATTAATTCAAACTGAACGTTTTTCCGTAGAGTCTCAATTTTACTATACCGTTTTCAGAATAGCGCTTCCCATAGCAGTTCAAACAGTGCTCTATCATCTGTCTGCGAAAGAGATAAGAGGGGTTATTGAAACCTAGCTGAGCATCTCCTATAAGACTTAATCTAGCCTTATACAGTATAATATTCTCAGAGAGTTGGTTTAACCCCATTTCTCATCCCCTTATAAACACCACTCCAATATTTGTATTGGACCGTTGCATGAGCATTAAGTTTACAGATTAACTTACTTGGGCTCCAGTGGAGCTAATTCTTCCAGACTGGCTTGCAGGGGAACCTTGTTGAGGGCCCAGGACTCAGAATCTACCAGTTGAGTCAAATGACCGAGCAGCTTCATTCGTAGTCAAAGTCTAGCAACCGCCAGTAACCTAGGAGAGGATAAAGACACTCTCTCAACATCTGGTACTTCTTTGGTTTGTTAATGATATAATGAAGTAATGCTACAAGTAAAAAGATGATATATATAAAAGCATCTTTCTTGCACTGCACTTCCCATGAGTACTAGCAATGTGGCAGCAACTTTGGCTTTGCAGGAAACTCAACTTTAATAACTACTGCACATTATTCAAAAAAAGGCACTGTCTACCATCTATCTGACAGGCATGGACAGCTTCTAAGTTGGTCTTCAGCTCCATTTCACTGGCCTGGATCCTCTCCAACAGATCCTCCATTGTGTACTGGTAACAGAGGAACACACACTTACTAATGGCTACAATTACATTCAAATACACGGAACACTTTTTAAACAACATTTACGAAACACTGTTTGAAAGCATTACTCATCCAATAAGAATTTATTTTCACAGGCTGACAGGATATTTTATTGACTGACTTCATTGTAGAATATGTATTTACCCTGTTTTCGATGTTCTCCTCCTGCCCCCCTAAAGCAGGTCCTTCGTAAGGATTCTCCATTAAGACCTTCTTCAGTTTCTTCAGCTTAGGCCGCTGTTTCCTCAGTTCCCAGTAGCTGTTACTAAATCCCCAGATCTACAACAGAAGTATACTTTTGTTAGAGTTTTTGGGTCATAATGTCACATTTACCCAGTGGGTTTGTCTGATTCTGTAGGGGTTACAGTATACCAGGCCGGAACCTTTCATTGTCATTTCCATACCTTAGTGTGCACAATGTGAGAGTTTTCATGACTGTCAGTGAGTTGGTCTGGTGTTCGGCAATCTGGTACAAACATCAGCATGTTGGATGTGTCAGGCTATTTTAAGATTGTAGGTCTTGTCATTTGTACAGAGCACGGCATGTTCATCTGTATCCCCTCTGATCACTAAACTGAAAGAAAAAAAAAGAATTGTTATGTTTCATATGTTTTCATCCATCCTGTCGATGCATATTGTGCCTCAACACTGATCATCAGTTTTGATTATATTTAACCACAGTTATCATTTGAGTTACACAAGCTAAGGCGTAGAAGAAAGAAAGGGAAAAGAGTCACAGAGGTGGGAAGTAACTAAGTACATTTACTATTATAAGTATAGTACTTCAGTACAATTTATGTACAATTTTGAGATACTTTCAGTTTTAGTATTCCAATGTTAAGCTACTTTGTATCTACTCAACTACAATTCAGAGGTAAATCGTGTACTTTTACTCCACTACATGTATTTAATACCTTTAGTTATTTTGCAGATTTTTATAAATAATGGGAAATATAATCAACAATTAAATAAGACTTGATATTCACCTGGAGTAAATGCACAAGCTACCCTGCAGTATACAAAGTAAAACAGTTAGCAGCTTTGATAACACTTTAATGCATCAATAATTATAATCAAAACATATCATATATTTTCCTGAAATGGACCAATCTGCAGAATAAGTACTTTTAGTTTTGGTACTGTAAGTATATTCTGATGCTAATACTTTTGGGATTTTACTTGAGTAACATTATGAATGCAGGACTTTTACTTGTAACAGAGTATTCTTACCCTTCTACTTTTACTCAAGTAACATATCTGAGTACTTCTCCCACCTCTGGTTTACAGTTCTCGCCAAGTTTTAAGGCTTAGGCTCATTATTTTTACTAAGGCCTTACCTTTCCCCTGCTTCTATGAGTTTGCACAGTGTGTCGTCCAGCTCCAAGAGGCAGTAGTCTGCAGAGGAAACGTTTTCCCCAAAAGAGATACAGTGAATTGTGTTCTGTAGATCTTCCTCCTGCAGCTTGGCGATCTGCAGAGTGGCCTGAACCTCCTCTAAAGTTCTCATTTCGGTCAGTCGACAGGTTTGAACGATAATAACTTAATGAATAACACCCTTCAAGAACTAAAGCTGTCTACTAAACAAGAAAAAACGTATCAAACTGTGTGTAGAAAATAATCGGTGACTGTCAAATTTCCCCGCGTTCTTTCTGTCGTGGGAAGGAAGTGCAGGAACTACGTCGATGTGTGACTCAAAAATAGTACCGGGTAGAAACTTAAAATCACAGATACTTCAATTAAAAACCAGTCACTTAAATAAATGCAAAAATAAGTACTCTTGAGCATGTATTCAAAGGTTGACTTTAATACTTAATAACAGTTAAATCGGGTGTGGTCTGGAAATAATTGGTCATTTTGAGCCAAACCAGTGATAAAGAAGTCTCACATTTTGTTTCAACCGAGAGAAATTACTTGACGCAACGCCGTTCACGTTGAGGGTCAAATGTTTTGAGGATATGCTGCACGTTTAATCAAAATGTCAAGTTTCTCGAGATCTGCCCAGGTAACCGTACACATTATACATTACAATATCTTATCCTGTCTCACAGTTTGATCATGATGTGCGTTTAGGTCAATGTTATGCTGATAACTAACGTACGTTGCTAACTAGCTAGCCAGCCGGTATGTGTAATAAGTGTTGATGTTTTTAATTAATCGTAGAACTTGCGACATCCCTCAGCAGTTAGATAAACACACAAGAGTTATCATGTTTTGTCCTAACGCTAGTTTTTGCATAAACATTTATAGCCAACAGTATTTCTGGTTCAACCCCTGTTATTTTTCACATAACGTTTCACATCGTCCTGTGGCTACTTATACATCTGATATTTTTTATTACCAACTGTTCATGTTATTTTAACGTTGGTGATGAAATGAATGAAATCAAAAAATAAGGAATTTAAATTTCCATTACAAACCACTTCAGACGTTATTGTCCTCCTGCCTTGTTTGACACACACACACACACACACACACACACACACACACACACACACACACACACACACACACACACACACACTCTCTATTATTAAGTTTATCAGTTTCATCCATGACAGTGGGCTAGCATGCACATTACCAGGGCTTTGAAGTTAAAGAAATTGAATTCAGCCATCATTCTTTATATTACGTATACCCCTGACATCTTTCACAGTTCTTCTCACTCCTTTATTTAACATCTAAAGTCATAGTTTAACTTTCTTCATGTTTTTATTTCAGCAATGGGCAACCTTTGGTCGTTCCTGGTTCCTGATCGATGCTAGAATGCAGCCTCCTGGCAAGATTGCGACCATGTGTGCTATTAGATTACAGGGGAAACACAAGCCTATCTACCATGCATTGAGTGAGTAGGAGTCCATCTGTCACGCAAAACACATATATAAAGTCAATAGTAACTGTCTAACTTTAATATTACCTTAATGCTTTGTATATAAACTAATACATTTTCATTAGGACCCCTAATCCCATCCTTACTTTCATGTTGTGTATGGAATGGCCACGTGATGGCAGTAGAGGACAACATTAATAAAACATTGTTTGTTCCTTGTTACCAATATTCCATGAAGGGACATTTTAAGATTACTTTTTGTTAGTCTAAAAACAATATCAAACACATTATCACTTTTTTTTTTAAATAGCCTCATATTTATTTGAATGATTTTAAAATAACTCTGGAAATAAACTCTTTTGTAGGTGACTGTGGTGACCATATAGTAGTAATGAACACCAAACAAATAGCTTTCTCTGGGAACAAATGGGAGCAGAAAGTATACTCATCACACTCAGGGTAAGTGCACACTACTTCATATGATGCTTCAGTTTTCCCGTCTCTTTATCTTATGTGTTTCCAATTTGGCTTAGTTCTTCAATTCCTATGAACCAGCATTTCTCTGTCTTAGTTTTCTATTGTTCACTGTCACTATGAAACATGTCCTTTTTGCTGCACATATACATTTATAAATATGTATCTAAAGGCTGTAAACCAGGGAAGATTCAGGGATGTTCAAGCTCAAAGGTTTTATATTATCCAGTAGACGAACTGACTGAACTTGTCTTTTTCTTTAAAGGTATCCAGGTGGATTCAAACAGCTCACAGCGGCCCAGCTGCACCACAAAGACCCAAAAGCTGTAAGAGTCTTCAGTCAATATTCTCCGTTTTTAATTGTTATTTAAAGAGAATTCTTAAATTGAAGATATATATTGGTGCCACCATTCTTAAACCATAATTTGTCTTATAAACTGTATAATGTACTGTAACTGTAGACTATGAATTTCACCCACATGGAGATTAGTGTCATGTCTTCGTTGTGCTGTGACGAGGCAGGCGTTTCGTGGGGTGACACTTATCCCTTCCTTCATATGGGCTGTTTGTGAATATTCATGTGAATTGCAGTGAACAGGGATTACACAGCATTGGGTTTACTCCAGTGGTGGTGGGTGCTTTGTCAAACTCAGTACAAGAATGTCAGTTCAAGGATAACTCCTGGGGTTTGAGTTGTTGCATATTCATGGTTTCACGGTTACACAGTGATTATTACATTCAGACCTGAATTTGTCCTTCATTCTGTACTTAACAAACCACCGGCAACAACTGTGTTCCAAAACATGGAGGCTTTTTTGACAAGATTATATTATTAATATTATTCCTACGTGCCACAGTTCTCTATTTAAACAAAATGTAACATTTTATTATATTCTGTTCCTGCTTAATAATAAACATGGACACTGTAGATAAGTTATGTTTAAAACACTCACCTGTTGTAAATACTCACCAGAACAACACATTTATTAAATCCACAAGTCAGAATAGTCTGGAACAAATGCACTCCTGTTGGAGCAACACTATGAAATTGTGTACCTAAATCTACATACTTGTGACCTGTTTTAAAGATGTAAACCCCTGATACCACTGATAGGCATGGGGCTTTGTGTCACAGACAGGATACTTAACTTTGAAAAAAATGCCAGTTGGATGAACAAACTGTTGGTTGGTGTTTGACTTGTTAACATTAAAGTAAAAAAGAATACTTGTCATTTAAACTGAATTAATGTTTTAAAATGTTGTTAGTATTTTTTAATGACATCCCATCGTGGGTCCTGATTTGCTGCTCCTTCAGAAGAACACAAGGGTTTGAATCTGAATACTGAGCTTCACAGGTCAGGTGATTTGGTGCTGCACTATAGCAACAGGGCTCTTGAGAATCGGTTTGTTAACTGCAGCAGCAGAATGAAAGCCATAGACAAAGGGTTTGCAGATCATTCTGTGCGGTTTGTGTAGGCTAATTAAAATACTGTGAAATTGATCTTGTCAACACTAAACCAAATTGAATGACCTGTCCTGGCTTCCATCTGTAGTTTAGGACAAGCATGAGTCATTTACTCGGGAGTCAGGGCTCTCTGCTGTTGCAGGTTGTGGTCCAGCCAGTGACCACAGACGTGTGTCCTGATGGTGGTTTAGTTCAAATGAGGTTTGGCGGGTGAAGAGGAAAAAATAATGTTGGATGGATGAATGATTTTTCAGCTCACTGTCCAACATCTCTCAAAAATGTTTCTGTCCAATGTCTCAGTCCAGTAACTCTTCGAGTCAAATTTACATTTGGGCAACCTGCCTCACACTGAGAAACATTCGTTTTGGGATCAAACAGTTGGGGAAAAAAGAATGAAGGGTTGCCATATAGGCATAGTGTAAAGAAAGGAAACTGTAAGCTGATTGTATGTTCACTTTTTCATATGTTTCCTCTTACCAGATCGTAAAGTTAGCGGTTTACGGCATGTTGCCAAAGAATCTGCACCGTCGCACCATGATGCAGAGGTTACACATCTTTCCTGACGACGTAAGTAAAGCTTCTCCCAGCTAATGAGTCTACAGAACGTAACCTCACGCCTCAAACAACCAGGCTTAACAAAGACTATCACAAAGGGGGGGCCCTAATATCAATTAGGACAATATTATTTATTTTCTTGAACTGAATCATCTCAGCTGGTACTAGTGTTGTGTTTTTTTGTTTTATGACATGCAGCTTTACCGTTTTGGTTTGCTCCTAAAGCGGTGTTTTAAGCGATTTTAAGTTGCAGCAGGTAGCTGTTTCAGTGAAAAAACTCTAAACACCCGCTGTACACTACCTGCCTAAAAGCAAACAGCAGATGGACACAGTTAGGGACTTGCAGGTGAACATAATGAAACCTTTAGCAGCTGAAGAGACAGATATTTGTCTCAGAAGCTGGTAGACACCATAGACAGAGCTTAAAGAGTGAGGTTGAAGAAAATCTGATTGATTGTTGAATTATAATGTAATAGACGAGGTGTTTGTTGAAGGAAGTCAGATACCTGTCTTTTTATTTTGGTCCCGACTTAATATCCAACGTCAGAGTTGATGTTGTGCAGTGTGCATCCCTAATGAGAAGCAGATGGGCTTCCTGAGCCTTCTTGAATATCTGCCGTCTCATATAGATGACAAGCACCTCAGACTCTGTACAGTTGCTGAAAGTATTTTGGATTATTTCCTTCTTTTATCCATGATTTTCTTATCCTGCCCACATTTGATTTTTAATGTCTATGTCTCCCGGTGCACCTCTCACCAGGAGCTGCCAGAAGACATCCGAGCCAACCTCACGGAGGAGCTGCCGCAGCCCAGAGAGGTCCCCAGGACGCTCAGCGAGTACACGCAGGAGGAGATCGATGCCTTCCCCCGGCTGTGGACACCGTACGTAGAAATGCATACCGACGGTTCTCACACTGACGCCAACTTAAATGCAGACATTACATACAGTATAGGCGGTAAAGCAGATGGTATCTACTTTATTACACTCAAAAACATTAGAAGGACATACATCAGTGACTCCCTTAATCCCTGCACCTTTTTTTAAGACATTTTGGTGTCTGTGTGAAATGTTAAACTTTCCTTCAAGGATCTAATGAATTATTTTTAACTATTTATGAGAAAAAACTGTCAAAAGAAAACAGGATTGACCGAGCTTAACAGCGATGTTGGTCCGATGTCACATTGCTTTTTTGTGTGTGTACCAACCACCCTGCCTTAGTGATACAGTAGTTGTCATACATTTAATAATTTGGAATATTTAATTTAGTCATGCTGTTGAAAATAAATAAATAACGTTTTTTAAAGAAATTCAAGTTGTAAAAACTAATGGCACATGGTGAAGCACCAACACAATAGTGAACATAGGAGAGCCACAGTAGCTGGTGTGTCACTGACCATTACCCAGCTCAGCACAGTCTTTATGTCAATGAGTAAAGGGAGGTTGGTCGCCTATTTTCTGCTCAGACTTTCAGCAGTGAACGATGCTAGAGCTTTTACAGTTCTGCATTTTCCCATGCAGCATATGCTTATATACAATTAGAACGCTTGCAGACCCTCTTTTTGATTCACTATGAAATTTACGACAATCATGTAGAAAATAGGATGCCGTATTTTCGTTGTAACTGCATACAGATGGATGCAGTCTGAATGATTGTCAGCCTACTGAGAGCTGTCAGTGTGTGACAGGATGCACAGAGGAGAGAGACTTTATGCTTTTATCCAAAATAACATTGGTGGACAACACAACTGCCCACTGTAGATTTGTCAGCAGATGTGTTGTTTTACAGGCTCTGTATCTTATATACTGTATGTCTGTTTTCTCCTAGCCTAGTTTTAGTGACAAACATCTGAACATAAAAGTTAAAATGTCAGAAGCATATGTGCGGAATGTCTGCTGCTTTCTTCTGTTTCCCTACAGGGTGTGAGAGAGCATCTGGTATTTGGTATAATCGTATTCATGGCTTTTTGAGAAAAGTATTTTCTGGCTGGAGATTAGGCTGACATTGTGACCTGAGGTTTGCTGATAATGTCGTTGTGTTGCATTGGCTTCACCTGTAGTGAACATCTCTCCGACAGGTTAACTGAGAGCTTTCACTCTGCCACCTGCTGTGCACTCCTAGCACTTTATCTCAGTCAGGGTGAGTCCTCCTCACCCACAGAGGGGGAGGCTCAAAACACAAGTCCTCCGGTTGTCTTTATTTGAACTGTTTAGAGCTTGTATCTGCTGGTAAGCTTGTATAAAAAGTGTTAAAAAGAAAGGGTTTTACATTGTAGCTAAACTTTTAGCTTCACAGCCGTCTAATATATAGTAACAACACCGTCACTGCATTCAATACTGACTGTCCAGGATGTTGATCTTTCTCCTTCACTCAATAACTACCCAGTTAAAACGCTCATGCAACTTTTCTGCGTTATATTGTCCATAATGGGATGTACATACCATTCGCAGCGTTGTTTATTCCTTGTGTTTGATACACTATTTGCATAAAATGATTTCAACATGGGCAGAATGACTACCAGGATATTAGGACTGCATTATGTATCAACTCATTAGAGAGTCGGGTTTACCAAAATGTTTAATAAAACACGATTTTATCTTCCCGTAACATATCCAGCCATGCAGAGTTTTTTTGTGTACATCTTTGGATTTTTGCCTCCACCTTTTTATAAATAAAGGTAATCGAGACTGGGGTACATTGATTCAAAAAAACAAAGCTGCCGTTGAGTTTCCTCTATGTGATTTTTCAATTCCGTGAGATATTTATTTTGCTTTCACTGAACTGGGAGGGCTATAGAGTCAATATAATGTTTTATTGTGGACTGAACCTTTTAAACATTGAAGAATTTCAATGATTTGAATGTAATAAACCCTCCATGAGAGGCCTGTACGAGGAAGCCAGTTCAACAGACCCTGGAGAGTTGGCTGGCTTAACTAAACCTAACAAACGCGATCTTGCTATTCGGTCCTACGACGCTGGCTATCAACTCGGTAAGTCAACCGAGGGTTTCTCTGTCCAGCTGAGAACGCGTTCACGTCAAAGGGATGGGGTTAGCAACATTTGACTGCAGGAATGAAAAGTAAACTATCATGTCAGACAAATAAGAAGTTAAAATTTAAACATACATGAATTAAACACTTGCAGGATAAAACCAACATTGTTGCAGCTGCAAGGTGCAGGAAGAATGGCTGGTTAATAAAAAAAACTACCAACTTTTTGAATCCCCCCCCCCCCATCTAAGACACAAATGGATCTGACATTTTAATTACACTTGAGTGTTTCGTCAACTAAATGTGTTGTTTTGCATACAGTATGCTCACTGTAAGTGTTACACGCTGTACGGCTCGAGGAGCTGACACAAAAGGAAATGTATTGTGATGTGATTTGAATGATAAATGCAACACATCGGCAAATGCATTCACAGAAACCGGACTGTACGCAATGCTGAGTTACTTTGCTCTGGTTACTTACAGTGGGGCAAAAAAGTATTTAGTCAGCCACCATTTGTGCAAGTTCTCCCATTTAAAAAGATGAGAGAGGCCTGTCATTTTTATCATAGGTACACTTCAACTATGAGAGACAGAATGAGAAAAAAAAATCCAGGAAAATCACATTGTAGGATTTTTAATGAATTAATTGGTAAATTCCTCGGTAAAATAAGTATTTGGTCACCTACAAACAAGCAAGATTTCTGGCTCTCACAGACCTGTAACTTCTTCTTTAAGAGGCTCCTCTGTCCTCCACTCGTTACCTGTATTAATGGCACCTTTTTGAACTCGTTATCAGTATAAAAGACACCTGTCCACAACCTCAAACAGTCATACTCCAAACTCCACTATGGCCAAGACCAAAGAGCTGTCAAAGGAGACCAGAGACAAAATTGTAGACCTGCACCAGGCTGGGAAAACTGAATCTGCAATAGGTAAGCAGCTTGGTGTGAAGAAATCAACTGTGGGAGCAATTATTAGAAAATGGAAGACATACAAGACCACTGCTAATCTCCCTCGATCTGGGGCTCCACGCAAGATCTCACCCCGAGGGGTCAAAATGATCACAAGAACGGTGAGCAAAAATCCCAGAACCACACGGGGGGACCTAGTGAATGACCTGCAGAGAGCTGGGACCAAAGTAACAGAGGCTACCATCAGTAACACACTACGCCGCCAGGGACGTAAATCCTGCAGTTCCAGACGTGTCCCCCTGCTTAAGCCAGTACATGTCCAGGCCCGTCTGAAGTTTGCTAGGGCATTTGGATGATCCAGAAGAGGATTGGGAGAATGTCATATGGTCAGATGAAACCAAAATAGAACTTTTTGGTAAAAACTCAACTCGTCGTGTTTGGAGGAGAAAGAATGCAGAGATGCATCCAAAGAACACCATACCTACTGTGAAGCATGGGGGTGGAAACATCATGCTTTGGGGCTGTTTTTCTGCAAAGGGACCAGGACGACTGACCCGTGTAAAGGAAAGAATGAATGGGGCCATGTATCGTGAGATTTTGAGTGAAAACCTCCTTCCATCAGCAAGGGCCCTGAAGATGAAGCGTGGCTGGGTCTTTCGGCATGACAATGATCCCAAACACACCGCCAGGGCAACGAAGGAGTGGCTTCGTAAGAAGCATTTCAAGGTCCTGGAGTGGCCTAGCCAGTCTCCAGATCTCAACCCCATAGAAAATCTTTGGAGGGAGTTGAAAGTCCGTGTTGCCCAGCGACAGCCCCAAAACATCACTGCTTTAGAGGAGATCTGCATGGAGGAATGGGCCAAAATACCAGCAACAGTGTGTGAAAACCTTGTGAAGACTTACAGAAAACGTTTGACCTCTGTCATTGCCAACAAAGGGTATATAACAAAGTATTGAGATGAACTTTTGTTATTGACCAAATACTTATTTTCCACAATAATTTGAAAATAAATTCTTTAAAAATCCTACAATGTGATTTCCTGGATTTTTTTTGTTCTGATTTTGTCTCTCATAGTTGAGGTATACCTAAGATAAACATGACAGGCCTCTCTCATCTTTTTAAATGGGAGAACTTGCACAATTGGTGGCTGACTAAATACTTTTTTGCCCCACTGTATGTTGTGGCAGATATTTAAGCGAGCTTGCTTGACGCAAATGTAATAATAGTCAAATTGCCCTGAAGATGGGCGGTGATTCTATTAATTTTCATGTTCACACAGTTGCCAAGTTTAGACTGTATTTCCTTTATCCTGTAGTATGACTCATAGCTTTAAACTCCCCACTCAGCAGGCGGTGCTTTCACTGAGTTGATTTCTTATCTGGAACATAACCTGCTCCGGAGCAGGTTAGGTGTTCAGCATAAGTTACCATGGAGATATACCTCGGTAAGAAGTGAACCAGCGTCGTAGGACCGAAAACCCAGAGTTAACCCTGAAGTTACCTCGCTAACTGCAAATCCTGCTTGGTGGTACAGGCCTCTGGCACTTGTAACACATTTAAACAAAATACACTTTTGGTAAGGATATATAAAAACGCTGAATCCACACAGAGGCTCTGATCTGTGTGTGTGTGTGTGTGTGTGTGTGTGTGTGTGTGTGTGTGTGTGTGTGTGTGTGTGTGTGTGTGTGTGTGTGTGTGTGTGTGTGTGTGTGTGTGTGTGTGTGTGTGTGTGTGTGTGTGTGTGTGTGTGTGTGTGTGTGTGTGTGTGTGTGTGTGTGTGTGTGTGTGTGTGTGTGTGTGTGTGTGTGTGTGTGTGTGTGTGTGTGTGTGTGTGTGTGTGTGTGTGTGTGTGTGTGTGTGTGTGTGTGTGTGTGTGTGTGTGTGTGGTACAGACGCATACAGCACGTCTGAATCACATTCGGCTGTCAGTGTGCACGGTGATAAATGAGCCACTTCTTATTGTTTACTGGTTCAATCTCCTTAGCCAATCAGAGCTTGTGTTGCGGCCTGGTAGCCAAGGTCAACTTCATCCTGGTTTATTTAAGGGATGGGCCGTAGCTTAGTTCATATTCACTCACATTCCCTCTTATTCATTTCACTGATCAAATATGTGTGTGTGTGTGTCAGTGGGTGGTGGGGGGGGGGGGGTGTTGAGGTCATCGAGGGCAATTTAATCATCACCCTTTATTAAACACAGTTAATATTCTCTCAGAAAAACCTTGGAGCAGAAGAAATAGATTGTTACACACACAGTGGTGAGACTCAACAGCATAAACACAGTGGGGTAGTTGATAGCAGAGCAATTGCAATGATAACATTTTGTTTTGCCTTGTATAACAACTAATACAGCTTTCCCTGATAATATCTGCTGCACTCGCTGCTCAATATTAAAGGGAGAAAAACACAAAAAGAGGATGCTGTGTCTGGGCTCATTTGAAATAAAAAAATACTGATAAGATCTGCATGATTTCTCATGTGTCACTTTTCTCCTTTTTTTCCCCTTGTAATCAGTTATTTTTCCAGACGTTTATACCTCTCCATACTAATGTGTTGTCTTCTGTTTTCTCCACAGACCTGAAAACTACAAGATGAAATGAGATCCTGGGTGCCCGACGTGACCAAAGCTGAAGACTTTTTTTTTTTTTTTTACTCAACCCTGAAAGCAAAAGCATTCTCGATTACATTTGTCATTATGTTGCTTAAAATCAAATGCATTTTTAATAGGATTTGCTCTGAGATGTTATCTGTTCTAAAACATAAAACAGTTTTTTTTTACTGTTTTGATTCAACTTGGGGAAGACCAGGTAACAGCTCTGGCATTGACTTGACTTCACATTACACAAGTCATAACCTAGACGCCAGCTAATTCTGTGCTCCTCGCTACACAACAATACACCCCACTGTCGTATTTCCCTCGACAGCCGACTGAATCATCAGGAAACTTCCCTGGCGGTTCAGCTTTGATCAGAGAAAATCAGATTTTGTTGGGTTTCATTACACAACCATGCGCTGATCAGATCTGCACCAAAAAATATGACATCTGTTGTCCCGCCTTTGGAGCTTTCTGGGTTCACCGTGAAACCAATTAATATGTTAATTAACATTCAGGCCATCAGTATGGTTTCAGGTGAACCTCTTGACTTTAGACAGAAAAATCCAGAGCCCTTTGTCTTGTTAGTGTGTTGTGAAAGACGAGTTGTAAAATAATGTAATAAACAATTTAATAAACCTGTTCCTTTGAGTGTTGTAAAATCTAGTTAAAATGACCTGAAACACCTTTCATTGTCTCATTACAGATTTATTGGTTATAAAAGCAACACAATATAAAATAAATAAGTTCATGTTGTATTCAGGGGCATGGTGAAGAGACACATTCCTCGTTGAAACTGTTCGGTTGCACAGTTCAAATGTTAAATAGAGCAGGCCTGCTCACAGCTCTTTAGTTACACTAGTGCTTGGTTTTCAGCCTGCGGTGCAGGAGGGGTTACGTTCACACCTGTGGTTCAGGCCTCATTGGTTCATCAAGGCAGCTGACTGTTTTAAGTAATAACTGGATCCAGGTCTCATACGAGCAGGAGGTCAGAGGTCAACCAGTGAGCAAACAGCTTCCACAGTGAGCAGGCCTGGCATTGCATAAGAACAATAATCAATACAAACTGGGGCAGCAACACGAGACACAGATTTGTTTTCTGAATTTACCACAAGTATGAGAATAAAAACCCAAAACAGCCCTGGTCCATCTTTAGGAATGAAATGTGTAGGAAGCCATGAATTCTGTAATTACAGATAACTTGAAAAAGGTTAAACATTTAATTATGTTCCACAGTGTTAAGGTAAAACTAACCTTCTCAGAAATTATGCGTCTACCAGCATTTCATGGGATTAACTCCAATAATGGATGGTTTAATGAAGCAAACCCAATTCAATATTCCTTAACACGTTGAAATACAGACAGCATGGAATCTGAAAATCGTGATTTATCCTTATAAAAAGCAGCCTCTACAAATGTTCTTTCATCTCAGATCTCAGCGTCCTCCATTAAAAATAATCTAGCGAGTTACATACAACCAAAACAAGAAGCACGTGTCCAGTTACACTCGATGTGTGGCTCACAGGAGACATGCAGCGTCACACAAAAAGAAGAAGGGTTTAGTCGTGAAATCAGCTGAGAAACAAACAGGTCTTACCTTTTACATTACCACGGGACGATGCTTACATAGATCAGGCACTTTTCGGACCCCCCTATTTACAGAGATATGGTACAAGAGTCCACAGAGCTATTTACATTGTTTCACCAGGGTGAGCAAACCACTGGATGCACAGGGAGGGGGAGGGGGGCTCTCAGCACAGTTTTAGACATTGGACGGTGTGTGTCTGTGTGTTTCACTTTTTGCCATGTGTGTTGTGGTGTGGGGGGCTCAAGCACTTCAGGTGAGTCCATCCTTCCTCTTAAAGTCCTCCCTTCTTACTCACTCACGCGGCGATGTCACGTGAAAACCTCCTGGCAACGCCCGGCGACCTCACCTCTGTGTCCTCGGAGTGGGTTGGGCTTGAGCGGTAACCATGTTGTTGTGAGGGCTTTGG
Source organism: Eleginops maclovinus (assembly GCF_036324505.1). Taxonomy (NCBI): domain Eukaryota; kingdom Metazoa; phylum Chordata; class Actinopteri; order Perciformes; family Eleginopidae; genus Eleginops; species Eleginops maclovinus. Next base: position 14,879,508 of record NC_086351.1, on the reverse strand, counting down.
GGGGTTATACTGAGGGGGGTAACCACGGTAATAGGGGTCCTGCTCTTCCTCTCCCTCCTCCTCATCCTCGTCTTCCTCTCCTTGGTCGTTGTTGTAAGTCACTGCAGCAGGGTTGTAGGGCGGGTTGTAAGGCTGGTAGCCGCCGTGAGGCAGGGGTTGGACTGGGATGGTGGGAATATTTGTCAGTGAGTGAGCTTTTCTGTTTACTGCTTACATTCAAACCACCACCACGGGAACATGGAGCAAAGTTAAGGCCGACTTTGAGATGAAAACCACCTCAAATGCCACCACCATCGTCACTTAAAGCAACAAGAAGGTAGTATACTATTAAAGGTTATCAAACAGAGTTGCACAAGCAGATTTGGAATCTGTAAAAGTCCAAACGTTTTGGTTAATTAGGAAGTAGGTTAAAGAAGCTTAAGATAAGTCTGAATTTACCCCGGATTCGTCAGACAATTTGTCCAGAAGTATCACATCTGGGTCACATTAGAGGTAAATGTTTTGCCCAGTTTACAGTACAAGAGATGTTCAGATAAGAGCGGTTCTTCAGTAATAATTGCAGCCAATCAGCATCAAAGCTATTCATCACTATTTAGCTGATCCAGCAGGTTTCAAAAGATGAGATTAATTTCAAGAGATTTGAGTTTAAAGCGGAGGCTGCCGCAGCAAACCTTTGTGTGCAGCAGTGTTTGTTGACAGATGGCACTGAGATCATTGCCGCAGCGTTATTGTGGGGTTTTGTTTGGTCTTGTGGGAAGGTAAAATAATCCATTTTTTTTCACAGAATGTCAGACGATGAAGCACCCGGATTAACCATCCAATTTTATCAATAATGTTAAATGACTGGAGAAAATGAATCCAGTCTATATATAACACGGACTCATGAAGCATTGTTTTCATAAAAACTGAAAATCTGGGGCAATAAAGGATTTTAAACACCTATACAGCACCTAAATGAGGACAGAAACTTGACTAAAAAACAGCTCTCTACTACAAACTAATTTCAGGTTTTGTTGGCGTAAAAATATGAATAATTTGATAGGAGAAACTGCATAAACAACGTTTTGGATGCAAAAGTTGTTTCTAAAAAAGAAACCCACTGCTGCAGGGACACAGGGTTAAACACCTGGGTCAGGAGTAAGTAAGTATCCACCCAAACTAATATTATGGCCTAGAAGGACTAACTTTTTCTCAACAATTTCCTCAGTTTTTAGTGTTTTGTAGGAGGCGTGGAGGGAGGTGAGGAGAGGAGGACGGTTGAAGAAATGTTCCTCAGTAATCATTCCCATAGTCCTGTTGAACTTCAGGCAGAAAAAGGAAGAGACAGAGGGAGGGGGACACAGGGAGGAGAAGTTACACCTCACATCAGGAGGATACCCAACCACACCAAAGACAGAACGGCCCCCACAGTCACAGTTTTGAAAGTAGAAAAAATTATTGTTGGATTCTGCTTCTTTCTTTTAGAGGAAAAACAAAACACCCTGAGTATTACAAAACATGTGTCCCATATAAATATTAAAACGTTCAAATTAAATGTTTGGGAAGAGGAAAGAAAAGTCAGATCTTTATTCCACTTTCTGTACACAAGAAAGGATAAATAAAGATTTCAACATCAAAAGAAATCAGTCATAGTAACAAAGGTGTGCAGAGAGTTAACCCAGAAATAACGTGCATCGTGAGGAGAAATACTGAATTATAAATACAAATACAATGATAAAATAAATAATCAAATGTTCTGCAGTTACATAATTCCCCACATAATACTTTAAGTAATGTGTTGAAACACTGCATACTCATTTGAAGGTACGTTCATTACATTTGCCTTTGCAGATAACATTAAAATGAATTTAAGTGAATTATATTTTGAGAAATATAACCTATGATATGAAAGTATTCAACAGTTAGTATGGTTTTCTACTGAGCAGCACATTTTGGGGTCCATACCTCTGATTCATCTGTATAGTTAACTACGATATTTTGAATAATTAATATGATTTCAACATCTTGTATGACTACTATGCCTACTATACATTGATGTTTGTATTGATTCATTAAGACCTCATATCTATCAACTTGCAGAAAGGACAAATATTTGTCAACTGAAATATTTGTTTGATGGTCACAATGACAGAGCCAAATGTAAAGCCAAACGCAGCTGATTTGAAAGGAACAAAACTGCTCATATTGTATTTTTCTCGTATTGTGGTAAGGGAGGCATCAGCTAACACTTGTTTGGTTGAGAATAACAGGCGCGACTCCCCTAAGTCATAAATCAAAAAAGAAACATTTGACTGGAATAAATGTATATAAAATAAATCTGGTTGATGGAGGAAGTGATGTCTCAGTCATCTACTACTTTTAACAGATGATGTTCCTAAGACGACTTGTCAGAAACTGTTACACGTGTTTTATACTGGCCTAAAACAAAACATCCATAAAGTTCCTATTCAGTATTAATGTAGTGTCTAAATGTTTTACGACATCTCAATATAGATTAATAGATTTGGTCAGTGACACAGTTCACTTCTCAATCCATCAGCGTGGACATGAATGTGTAAACTTCAAAGTGGAACAACCACAAAAGCCAGATCACTCTCCAGTTCTCTGAGAGCTTTATGAGAACAGTAACTGCCCGCTGTCACTATTGAAACTGTATTTTAGTCTTTTAAACATGTAAAATATGGTTTATAAGGTGAGAAGACTGGGCAGGGTTATACTGTGTAGGCTGTTTATGTTGATAAATGAGGAAATATAACAATAAATCAAACACTGATGGTTGCCTCAACAAGTATTTTCTAAAGTCAAATGAGAGGATTAGGTTAATGCTCAGTTGCAAAAGGACAAATAAGGTCTGAATAAAGAGCAAACAATGTTATCTTATGTCTGGATATTTTGTTTTATTTTGTTTTTACTTCTTCTGGAAAAATATGTCAGGCAAAATGTTTATTGTGATAGCCTGTCATCCTCGTATGCTCTCAACTAAATTATAGTATTTTTATAAAGTATTTATTACATGAATGTATACTGCTTGTAAATGCTAAATAATAAGTGTCCCCCGATGTATAATAGCAGCTGAATGATGCTTACCTCCGACGTTGTACCCCATGCAGGAATTCTGGTCGCAGTATCCCGGTGGACCGGCTGTTCCCGTTGATCCAGGATTCCCCGACCTCCCCGGTGTCCCCGGGTTGCCGGGCCGACCAGGCGGGCCCTGGCTGCCTGTCCTTCCTTCACCTGGCAGGCCTGAGGATGGAGGAAATGTTTGTTTCAAAGATGGGGGACATCATTAGGATTCTCACAGAGAAACAATCAGTGAATCCAAGTTTATTTATTCAGCCTAATATCGCACATTTAAAATTTGTCTCAGGGGAATTTACAGTTTGTACATAACATGAATACAACACCCTCTGTCCTTAAACCTTCAAATGGACAAGGAAAACTTCCAAAGCAACCCACCAGATAATGAGGGAACATTAAAGAAACCTTTGGGAGAGCAACAGAGGAGGGATCCCTCTCCCAGGACGGACAGATGTGCGATGGATGTTGTGTTTAAATTAAGAAGATAATACATTAACATAGGTAGTCCAAATGCTTGAAAATACATGTGTCTATAAGTAAGAAGAAGATAAAGATAGATTCAGGTGAATGTCAACAATCCTCTGGATGCCTTCAACAAGTAGGTGAGCGTCAGGAATGTGTACTTCTTGTAAATGTCAAATAACAATTAAGACTCCTGGTAAGAGTGGATATAAAGGAGGGCAGGGAAATAAAAGGGAAAATGGCAACATCGTGTCACTGCACTATCACCTCTTTAATCTCCCCTAAATCCCTCTTTCTGCTGCCGTGACAACATGAAAGAAAAGACATGATCTTCATTTAAGGATCAGAAGATGAAAGTGTGTGTCTTGAGGGCAGGAGCAGGAATGACACAGTTCTGAGCTGAAATGTAGCCAGAGGCTTTTGTTTTCTGTTTACACAGGGAAAAGGCACTCCATGGGGACTCACTTCAGGAGTCAGACAAAATATGAAATCAATATTTGAAGGGAGTTTCATTTGCCAAGAGCTAAAATATCCCACAGTATTCCAGGAAAGCACAGGGAATAAAGAGGGAACGTCTGCCCGTACCTTTTCTCATAAAAGTTTTCAATTTTTATCGTCTAAGTTTTGGATGCTTTTTTATCAGTTATCTGATCATTGAAAAGTATCCGGGGAGTTTTGTAAGCTTGTTCTGTGAGTATTGATTGCAAAACAATAAACAGTAAAATCCCATCACTGACATGTTTTCACAAACCCGTACTGCACAAAGCGCACAGGGAAATCAATATGGCAAATTATATTCACGGTCCAAGACTTCTATTTGCTTCCTCAGACAGGGATTTAAAAAGAGTAAAGCAGAATGCAAACACATTTAGTATCCATGCTATCAGATTCTATATGTATTTGAAACATTTGTGGTTTTGTTTAGAGGCCACACAATAAAAACATTCCACTAGGGAAGCTCAGGCTGGGTCGCAGTTGGAAAACAAAAGTTCAGGAGCAGAATAAAGTTACATTTGCACATTTTGAAGCAGCTTCATTGCCTCCAAGTGTTGCATGAGCAACAAGACTACAGAGGCAGTTTCTTACCTGGAGGTCCGGTTTGTCCCCGGGGTCCCTGACTCCCAACACCTGGATTCCCCCTCTCTCCCTTCATTCCCGTAAGTCCTGGAAACAAACAGTTCAGAGATCCATGTTAGACTCAACACCACATCTCCCTTTTGATATTTTTCTTAGCAAACACAGCTCCATAATGTTTTACTCAGGAAGTGAGTTCTTAACTCAAGTACAATTTTGAGGTACCTGTACTTTATGTTACTGTAGATTTGGTAAAATAGTGTCACCAGTGTTTGTTATCAATACCAGTTTTTCTCATTATTAAATAATGGATTTTAGAATGGTAAACCGTTTAGGTAAATATTAAAGGTCCCCTATTATGCAAAATGCACTTTTTGATGTTTTTTATACATACATATGTGTCCCCGGTGTGTAAGGAGACTCACAAAGTGTCAGAAAATACAGCCCTCTATCTTTTCCTCCTTACCCACATCTCTAAAAATGGGGGTACAAACGAGCTGATCCAGATTTGCTGCCGATATTACGTCATAACCGAAATGTGGGCTGGCTTTACATTGAACTCCTGGCAACGTCCTGCCCTGTCCTGTGTCTGTGTATTCAGCAGGATGTCTGCAGGAGGGACTTAGAGTTGTTGTATATATAATACATATAATGTCACTGTTCTAGTGGTGAACACTGAGAAGTGTTTCAGAAATAATGCTTGATGTGGTTTGGAACATAATATGAGGTTTAATCACGGCAGCGTTTAGCTGAGTATCTCCGTTAGAAACTTATCTCTTGAGACAGAGAGCTGCATGCAGCCAGCTTCAGCTCAGCTCAAATTGAAAGCGACAGTCACAGAATCAGCACTTCAGGAACAGGGCTGAAATAGAGGGGTATGAGGCATGCTACAATGGGTGATCTGTTTGGTATTTTGAGCAAAACACTTTACAAGTTTTGTATAGATACTGTCCTACAATATATTGTTAAAATATCGTATAATAGGAGACCTTTAATGCATTTTTGATGCTTTCTAGGAGTAGATAGATTCATTTTACAGTGTTTTGTTTGTACTTTTCCTTCAGAAGTGTCTCTATTCCTCCTCGACTTTCTATCCCAACATTGGGATTACATTAGAAAGATCTGGAGTGAAATGGCCTGATAAATCATTCTTGAAAGATCAGGCCTAATAAAGTGTATGCTGAAACCAGACTTGGCTCTGCACTACTGTCCCGCGGTGCAGCTGTTTGAATGACCTAATAGATACACTCTCATGTCATAGAGCCACAGAGATCGGGGATCTGCGGAATTTCTGTCCCGCTGTTTTATGACTGCCGTAATCAATTGCATTGGTAAAGAAGAAGTGAGCATGGTGAGGCATTTAACATAACTGCAAACACAAATATCTTAAGATATTCTCTTCACAGTGGCCATTAATTGAACCAAAGTCACTCTTTATTCAGCATATTATTGTATGTGAACTATAATTGATTTTCATTTGGGGAGCCTGAGCACAACTGATTTTGGTATCTGTTCTTCATGGACCATCTCAATAATAATAACATGTCTTATTTTATTAAGCCTGCCATGTATCTTTTTAAATAGTTGCCCTACTCTGGTTTCAGTTCAGCCTATAAAACTATCAAATGTGTGTGTATGTGTATGTTATTGTGGAGGATCAAAGGGCTGAACCACTGAATAGGAGTTAGCCGTGCTGGATATTTCCTGACAGCCACTCTCAGCTTTCCTGACCCGTTGTGTGTGCAGACTCCTTCGGTATGTGGTTCTTCAGTCTGGGTTGCGTGTTTTTGTGGATTATGACGGAGCCTCATAAAGTCAGCTTCCTCCACTAAGGGCTCGTGGCAGGGGATGACCTCATGGATCTTGGAATAACTGTCTGTTGGCCTGGACTGAACCTCGGCTGCTCTGACCCTGAGTCAGAGACAGGCCAGAGCAAGCAGGCAGGTTGAAGCTGTAGCTAAGTTTCACTTTTTGTTCACAATAAAAGCCCCTGGCTCTTGTTATAGGGAAAATGCATCACATTACATCCAGTGTGTTTCATTGTTTCCCGATAACGCACAGCTCTCACCAGCTGGATACTCCTGGTTTAAATAAACATCTATTACAGCAGCAGAGCTTCAGGGAGTACCTGAGTGTCACTCCTTCAAAGGACAGAAACAGGAAAAAACAAAGATGGAGGTTAAGGTGAAATTTAGCTTTAGCAAAGGATATAGTACACTTTCCTATAGGTTTTGTTAAAATCTAAACAAAGGATTTTCTACTGAAAGGTTTACATCCATGCATATTATTGAAAAATGAATTATTTACGTACATTTTTGTTGTTTTTTTTGGTTTTGAGGCACTAGTTTTTTATTATACTAATATTAATATTGTAAATCATAATAAGTAAGACTGAGATTTCATATTGCTTAAGATTTCTATTGGCATATTTCCCGTATCTCTTTTGATATTGGCCCACCCATTTATAGTAGCATTTACCAACCATGCAACCTGACCTCACTTTTGGCGATTTAGCAAATTTTGCTCCACTCCCTGTGGAGCCACAAAAATCTTTCATACAACTTTAAAAGAGGAACTCCCTAAGACCTGTAAACAGACTTATATCTGTTATAAAAGCAAGTTCCCATTTAACCCCAACAGCAAGATATTTATTCTTCTAAAGCAGAGACCACTTTGATATTTGGAAATAACCTCACAAACTCAAAGAATAAGACATCCTGGTGTGGAGGGGTTTAGAAACAATGTCCTGCTATTGACGTTGTTACATGCCTTTTCCCATTGCTCTCCCTCATTTCATTTCGCCTAAGCTCCTAAGATACATAAAATAAAAGAGAAGCCAAAGGCGGTATAGACGGTATTTTTCGAAATAATACTTCATACTTTTCTATAATGCATATCATATTTTTCTACATAATATTTGTCAACTTATTTACCCTTTATGACTGTTATGAGTTCAGTTCAGACTCATCACCTGCTCGCAGTGGCAAGGGCTGTCTAAAAAACACTCAGCTGTTTCTTCATCCTCTCACAGAGAGTCTAGACACAACCCAAACAATAAAGCACTGAAAATGGATTGTGATCATATCACAGTCTATATATTACTGAGAGAACAAGAAATATATGGAAATTGACAGGCATATTTTGTCTGTCCACCCTCTCGACATGTGTTGTGCATCCAGGAAACAAGTCTGTCTTTACTCTTAGAGACATCTTTAAACATCTCCCACCTCTCTCTCCTGGCTGTCCGTTCTGGCCGCTTGCACCGGGGAAGCCTGGCCTGCCAGATGGCCCCTGCTCTCCCTGAGGCCCCGGGAGGCCTCTCCTCCCCGGCTCCCCGGGTGGACCGGGTACTGTTCGGATTGACATTGAAGACTGGACCGGGATCTGGTTCAGTATGGTGTTATAACGAGACAAGTGGCCTGCAGGAAGTAGAGGAGGAGAATAGATTGAAATTACTTGGATTATGTTTTTTTTAACATTTTTAGAATGTTTGTTTCTTTAACGTGGCATTTGTAACACAAATCAAATGGAAGATAAAAAACTAAAGGAAAAAGTGAAGCTAGTTGTGTTAGAAGAAACATTTTAACCAAGGAAACCTAATTACATGCTGGTGTTATCATGTAAATATCCCCGATTACTCACTCTGGATGAGCTGTTCACACACTTGCCGTGCAATGGCCCGCACAGCAGCTTGGGACTGCACATCACCCTGAATAACAAACACAAAGCTGTCATTGTCTGATATTAAACAACCACTCAGTTATCTGATACCGTTTTTCTATTAGAGCAGCCACAGGAACATAAACTTGCACAGCAGTGATTTACAAATTGGTGGGTGTTTTAATAACTGACTCCACCTTCATTCCACACTCTGATGCCCTTCATGTGTAAACAGTCCATCATGAGTGCACAGTATTTGTTAAGAACATAATTAAATAGAAATCTAAACCGTTGAAATAAACTTTACCTACAATTAAAATCAACCCTATATTTTTACTTGAGTTGATATCTAGAAAAAGTAGTATCTGGGAAATGGATGTTAGGGTAAAAAACTAAAAATAACTAAGTCAAATAATAATACTAATGAGATTCCAACCAGCTACTATATTCACAAACCCACAAAAGCAATGAAGAGAAGATCCTGCCAGAGAGATCAATGTTGATTCCAACGTAAATTAACTGCAGGGAGGTACAAATGACCCTAACACTTGATAAAGTAGGGCCGAAACATAATTTACAATTTCCATTCTTGTCTCCTAAGACCTGAACAGTGATAGCCTGGCTACTGTGTCAGCGAAAACACAGACCCCGCTCAGCTGCAAATGAACTATAAACACTGATTTGATTTGCTTTGCCCAGAATGAGGTTGAGGGAGTGAAACAGAGAAATAAAGTGAGTGTTTTTACAAAAGAAAACGAGAAACAGTGAATGTGTAATGGAGGGAAATTTGGTTTTTGTCAAAACAAGGGTGGGTAGCATTAATAAGTAATAGTGTGAGTTTTACTTCAACAAAATAACAACATTTCCACTTCACAACAAAGCAGTAAAACGTGATTAGTTCTCAACAGTGGTTGACTGGTGTGAGTGCAATGACTTACTCTTTCTCCCTTATCGCCTTTGGTACCAGCAGGACCCTGGAACATAAAAGCAGAGGGGAGAATAAACATTGGACTGGGATGTGTACTCAGAAATAGCAACGCTCATCTTTCCCTCTCCCTTTTGATGTCCCCACCTCATTACTCTCCCTCACTTTATGCCTCTTCATCACACACATACACTTTTTCCCCCCAATCTAACAGCTGGTATGACTAAATGCATAAAAATTTGTGTCCAGGTTATTTGGGTCCTAAAGAAAACAACCGCATAAGCTCCAAAGTGTGTGTGCCCACAAACAGAGAGCAATGCTTTGCCTTGGATGGGCTTCCTCTCGGCTACTGCTAACAGTGTACAACACACAGATGCATATCTGATCACAACACACACATACACAAAAAGACTTGCCAAGCACATAAAGCCAACAAATGCATATTACAGTGTAACGCATTGTGATCCAGTGGCAAATAAAAATATTTCCTGGCCACAGAACCATGTGCTGATATGATGAATTTCAGTTTGATGTTGTTACAGCTTTTGAATAAAAGCTTTATTTTTCTTGGGGGAACTCTCCTTGACCACGGACTGACTGGCTTTGTGTAGAGTGTGTTGGTAGATAAAGTTAGAGAAAATGTGTGTGCAGGCCTGGCATATTAGCAGTTTGTGTATTATCTTGCAGATGATAGAAATCTTGTGCCAACATTTGACACAGCCGCTGAATTGGACTGCAGGACTCCACAATAAAAGTCGTCTGCTGGACCTCCTCTGTGTGTCTTCCTGGACATATAAATGTCTCCTGTGTTATCAAAATGAAATGGGAAAACCAAATCAAATTGTTTGGGGACCAAAGAAAACATCTTAGCCTGAAAAAGACAGAAGTATTTCTCACTCAAATTTACTTAACATAGTGCCCTGTATATGCAGAGTCTATCCAAAGTGCAGAGTCACTGTTTTTCACTCAAAATGTTTTACAGTTTATCTGCAGAGGGAAACATGTTGAACTATGGTGCTTTTGTTTGTAACTGGCAAACATACTGAGGCCTGCTACTGAGTGAAGAATGATAAATAAAATAAGTCCTCGGGTGGCCCAGTCACTGAAAACCACATTCTGACAGTGTTTGGTGTGCTTTCGACACAAACTCATCAAGTGCTTTGACACCTTGTTGACTTGTAAAGACAGCAAAATACAGAGGTGTATAAAACAGTCAGTAAAAAAAAATAAAAAAAACCAATCCAAATGATTAGGGGGCTTTTGGGCATCTGTCTTTTCTTCCTCCTCAAGACATGGACGATTCAAACCAGTTTAAAGCTTTGTGAAGACAGGACAAAAAGCTATGAATAAACATGTCATTTCATTTAGATATTAGGACCTGAGCTCAAGATATCACAATGCTTACAGTTTTGCTAGTGAATCTTTAGACTCTTATTTTGCCTCAGTTAGTATAAACTCGCTGTCCTTCAGCAAGTGTCTCAGAGCAGTGGGACAGATGTACTGCAAAACTGAATCTTAATCTTAAAAGGCCCCCTATTATGCAAAATGCACTTTTTGATGTCTTTTATACATAAGTATGTGTCCTCTGTGTGTAAGGAGACTCACAAAGTGTCAGAAAATACAACCCTCTCTCTTTTCCTCTTTACCCACATCTCTAAAAACGGGGGTACAAACGAGCTGATCCAGATTTGCTTTGGTTATGATGTCATAACCGAAATGTGGGCTGGCTTTACATTGAACTCCTTGCAACGTCCTGCCCACGTGACACGTCCCAACCTATCGTCCGCAATATACAGTCACAAGCTGAATCCCCTCCGCAGCACCTCTGTGTGTCTGTGTATTCAGCAGGATGTCTGCAGGAGGAACTCTAATGTCACTGTTCTAGTGGTAAACACTGAGAAGTGTTTCAGAAAGAATGCTTGATGTGGTTTGGAACATTATATGGGGTTTAATCACGGCAGCGGTTAGCTGAGTATCTCTGTTAGAAACTTCTCTCTTCAGAGAGAGAGCTGCATGAGCTCCAAAGGGCTTGGCCAGCTTCAGGTCAGCTCAAATTTAAAGCGACAGTCACAGAATCAGCACCAGGAACAGGGCTGAAATAGTGGGGGAAGAGGCATGGTACAATGGGTGATCTGTTTTGGTGTTTTGAGCAAACACTTCACAGACATGTTTTGTATAGATATTGTCCTACAATATATTGTTCAAATATAGCATAATAGGAGACCTTTAAGGTCAGTGAACACACAATGAAAAAAATGCTAAAATCTCTCTGCAGGTGTTAATGGCTGCTTTTTCAACTAGAACAAAAGATTCTTGTCTACAAGAATATTATTCTTATTCAGCAGAACGGTGGCTGCAGGTTGCAGGGGGCAGAACAGGGAATGAATACACAATTTTAGGTGGAGGTAAAGTTTGAAACTAAAAGTTAAATGTGTGTAAGAGACTTTGGCTCAGGAGTGCAAGCTCTGATTTCATTCTTGTCACCTTTTTTGTTGGCTGCATGTGCATACATTTAAACAGAGTGTCTGTGTCTCCTCCGTCTCAGACAGGCAGACGTGATATCTCAGAGCTTTCTTTTGTGTTTGTGTGTGTGTGTGTGTGTGTGTGTGTGTGTGTGTGTGTGTGTGTGTGTGTGTGTGTGTGTGTGTGTGTGTGTGTCTGTGTGTGTGTGTGTGTGTGTCTGTGAGGGAGGAGGGAGTGTCGTCAAGTGATTTATAGCTCTGCCTCTCTGAGCCAAACTTTGCTGCAGGCCTGCAGAGCTGACCCAAGACTAGATTAGCTGTCACCAACATCACAGTATCATCTGTTCCTGTTAGCATTACACAAAGTTTGGATCCCAACACCTTCTCCTCCTTCTCTGTGTTTGTGTTATATCACTTGCAAATCTTTCTCATTCTTTTACAAAGCATAACAAACTGACTTACAGCACGATTGGAATCAACTTTGAACCATCACATTTTCATTTTTGCAAGATGAAATATTAATTCTGAAGTTCCCTTATAAGAACAGACTCGACTGCGTCATACTAACAGGTGTTTCCAGTCAGGAGAAGGAAGAGCACAAAGTTAAACAGGATGAAAAAAATCTGAGCCACAGCACTTGTCAGCTGTGGAATAAAACCCCAATGTTGTTTATAGTTAAATAAATCTGTAACTTTGTGATAAAGCTCTGACATTTACGTTTTTTGTAAATTAAGGGAAGCATGATGGGACAAAAAGATCTAAAGAGGAGAATTCAGAAAGATGGGGAAGTAATGGCGAGTCCTCCTCCCCTCAGTTGTTTCTTAATTCTCTTGAGTTTTTTTTTCAGATCCACCTTAACAACAATGAAACAAATGTTTTCACTTACAGGAACTCCTTGATCTCCCTGGAGCCCTGCTGACCCACCAGGTCCTGGGGCTCCTGGTGCTCCCGGGGACCCCTGATAGAAAAAGATTGAGAGAGAGAGAGAGAGAGAGAGAGAGAGAGAGAGAGAGAGAGAGAGAGAGAGAGAGAGAAAGAGAGAGTAAGAAGGTTAAGAAGGTTAGAGGAAGCAGAAGCATCAATCATCACATGTATCAGGGAGATCTGGCAAACAAAAGCATGCTGAGAGTGATACAACAAAAATGACTCACGCCGGGTCCGGGAGGTCCTTGTTGTCCCTGTGGTCCTCCATTACCCGGCAGACCCTGAGAAACGCAGATGAAAACACCATTAAATATCAGCTGGACTTTCATAATTGTAGGTTGAACTTTTGTTTTGCACCAGCCCTTCCTAAATGGCCGGAGGGATTTCCTGCGAGTCTCCAGACTAAACCGACAGTAAGACTTTTATTTTCTAATACAATTAACATACAGACTACTGACGGAAACCAAAAGCAGTAGCTGTTGAATCTGCTACTTCCACAAAGTGTGCCAAAACATAACTCCAATCAAACCTTTATGTTTGGTTTAACTTTGGGACAGTATGCACAAAACACAGGTGCATACTTTCTGACAATTTTCCAAAAATAAAATAATTTTTTTGGCATTTAAGTTGCCTCCAGGTGCTTAACTCCATCTCCGTCATGTTCTCCATGACGCTGTGGTTTAAAGACGTGAGTATGAAACTGCAGCTCTAACTTTGGAAGCACATTCATACCTTCTATGATAATTCTGTAGGGTCTGGTTTTGTGAAGGTATGACATATAATAATATGATATTTAATAAGATAATGATCTTATGATGATGAGCTTTGATCTATCTCTGTATTTATGTGCTATTAAATTGAACAAATTCAGCTATAAATACACATTTTTGGAAGCTGCTCTTGGCATCATATAGTCCTGGAAAACAGCTCAACCTAATGTTCAGATAATCCTTTCATTTTTAGCTTGCATGTCTGAAGTTACTTTGCGGTCAAACATCTAGACTGATGTGCTTTCAACATGGACACAATCCCTGTATGGTTTAACCTGTGCAAGGGTAAAAAGTTGTGAATGAAGTGCGCTAATACATAAGGATATAACACTTGGAAGAAGCATTAAACTACATTTCATTTGTTAGTTTCTCAGCATATATTTTGGTTGTGTTATATGTCTGGCTTGTACAGTTTTGCTAAAGTGTCAATCTTTGTTGAAGTCTCTTGGGCATCTTTACCTTCCAACTGAGAGGACAACAACATTTGAATTAATAAAATAATAACATGTGCATGAGCTTCTCCGTAACGCTGAGCCAGACTGTGACATCAGAAAGCTCAGTCTGGTGTCACACAGTAAACACTCGCTCTGTTAAACTCACTAATGGGACTCTGGAGGGGGCTTTAGTTCCTCACAATATTCAAGTCTGGCAAAGTAAGACACTTCACTATGAAATCCTTAAAAACGTAGCAGATGTATGGAACAAATTGATCATTATCTTCGAACAGATAAAAGTCAGGCATTAGATGTGACTTGGGACGAAAGGTGTTATCCTATAAACCAGATCAAATACTGGCAATATTAAAATCCCAACATTTAATTATTTCTGCTATTCATTTGAGAAATTCAGCCTCATGCTTTCTCTCACAGGAGGTCAGGCTCATGAAAATGTATCCTTGCTCTTTTATTCCATCCGCTAGGGTCACAATCTGACTTACAGTCAAGAACATTGGGGTGAAGCCATTCTGATTTCTGTATGCATGCTAAAAAATACCCACCAACAAAGCATAGATTATTTCTGTGTCTATTTTAAAAGACTGAACTATATTTTTAATTTAAAATCCACCTAACCCCAAGCAATAAAATGTTGATGAGAAGTGCAAAGTCATTAGTATTTCTTAAACAATGAAGTTGGTAATTTCGACAGGTTATTCCAGTAGGATTTAATGTGCTAGCATCACAGGTTTAAAAAAAGGTTTGTTATGGCAAGCCTCAATGAGAAAATAAAGATCTATAGCTTTCACTGTAATATTGACAAATGAAACACCCAGGAGACAGCTGCTGTTGTTTCTCTGATCAGACTAGCTGCTGCAGTAAAATGTTGCCCAGATTTTTTTGGGCTTTTAAACATCTTACAAAAGCTTTTGGACAGTGTTTATGCCCAGTGGAGTAGTGCCATGCTGCTTAGTTTTACTGTGAGGCGACAAAGGGTTATCTACTTTTCCAGTCTGTTTTGTACACCATTTGGTGGCAGAAGTCGCATTAGCATTGTGAATGAGTTCTTTTTCAAAAGCAGCTTCCTGCTCATAGTGTTTAGTCGTCTACACTCTTCTTTCTAGATCTCAAATGAATAGTGATAGCAGGAATTGCTGTTGCAGTGATGACCTCTTGTGAATTGATTCTTATCAGTATTCACTGCAGCCCCTTCCTCCCTGCTTTCAATGAAAAAACATTTGGAGGAAATTCAGCCCGAGCACGCTGCTGGAAACATCAGAGTGTGACGCTGCAGCTATTCTGCCACAATAAAACAAAGTATTGATTTGAAGATGTCCTTTCGTGTGTGGAAACTAAATTCTAGTTAGCTCTTTGTAATTCTTCAAACAAACCCGTAGTGGAATGTATTTATTTCAGTCTCTACAGAAATACACGTCACATCTGCAGCATCTTGATGAAATATGGATGTGCAGGGGAGGGTATCTTTCCCAATACATAGCAGCTAAAACTGCTCCCTGATTAATAATTTCACATAATTACACTCAACATTAGTAAACATGTAGTGTATTCTGTGAGTGTAGGTGTGTTGACGGCACATCTCCACGCAACTCAGTGCAGGCTGGTCATTTTAAAATTGGAGGAGGACAAGGCTCAGTAAACTGCAGGGCTTTGTTAATCACATCACAAAAGAATCAAGCTGTGAAGATTAATAATATTTCCGATCAATATTCTTTCTTTCAAAGTAGCTTTTAGCTTTAAAGAGTCAAACGATCCGGTTTTGGTTTGAATGATTGTAGATCAGATTTGCCTTGTTTCTACATGACAAACTAAATCCAACCAAAACAGACAAAGAGTTAAGTTTTAGAACATTTTAGAACCCAAATCCTTGTCTAGCTTTGAGATTGAGGTTCTGAAAACTAGCGCTGAGAGGATAAGTGTCGGACCCCTGGCAGCCAACAAAGAGACAGCAGACGGATCATGTGTGGAGTCTTTCACTTCACCAGGAGTCAGGCCAGGACTAAACCCTCCTGCTATCATATTTTGTGTTTGGAGAAAAGTTTTTCTTCCTGCTTTTCAACACAGTAGATGCCGTGTTAGTGTTTTGGTATTTACAGCCCAGTTGGGTATTGTTAGGCCGGATTTCTCTGTCAACTATAACTACTACTGTACTGGATTCTGATCAATTGAAGAAGACTTTTTTTTTGTGACGAGAGTTTGAACATTTGCATATCTTTTATTCAAAACTGTAACTTTTTTTTATCTTTGAGAGCACCTTATTAAACAAGTAATGATGGTGTTAGCTAAAAAGGGATGCTTCAGCATAACATTTGTACATCATTTATCTTTATCCAATGTAGGGTTTCTTTTCATTCACATCACCTTTCTTAGAGTCTTACCTCAAGGATAATGTTTACACACCCCTTTTTAATGGAAAACTAATTAACTACATATCTACAGTGTATCCACTATGCAAAATATACTGTATATAAAGACAAAGAACAGACATTTGTATCGCAACATCACTAAACCTTACTTTTTAACCCCGAAGACGGAACCTTGGCAATGCCTGGGAAGTCCCTTCGGATAGTGAGATATGTCAGAGTGTTATCTTACCCTTGGTCCTGGGGGGCCGTCTCTACCACTGGAGCCTGGGCCTCCAGGAACACCCTAAAAAAACCACAAACAAGCAGGTTTAAATCAGTATAACAACACTCATGCTCACAAAAAATACAGCACGTCAGTGACATTAAGTGAAGATATAAAACTAAGAATAGCATTTAAACATCCATTGAGAAGCAATTGAAAATGAATACATGTTTTCACTTTAGTTTAGGTTTGACGTGGATTCATCTCACCTCACCATTCTAGCCCATTACATTTGACTATTACATACTGTGTGGCAAGAAATGTATTTTTTACTCATTATAAAACACATAAACAAATTCTACCAAAGGTCACAACAGATATGGTTTGCTGTCTTGATCATATACTGTATGCATGGACATCAGTGGACAAAAATGTGATTTGTAGGATCACCAAGCTTTAACCTCAGGTCGGTCTATATTTCAGCAGGCCCCCCACCCCGCTGCTTTGTCTCCTGCCCCATTTCCCCTTCATCCACCTCTCTGCAGGTCAATGCACACAGTGAGTTCCAAAGCACAGTCATGGATTAAGTGTTGAGGTGATTTATCTCTGCACTTCAGTATTAGTGGTGAGCTCATAAAACAGGACAGTTAGCACTGTTAAAGGTCCCACAAATTACAGGCCCAGGTCACAGAGGACAGGCCTCTTATGATTAATGATGTGCCGCTGTTTAGATGCTGGCTGATGCTCACTCTCCCAAGACATCGGCAATAATATCTCTCCTGCTGCTTTCACACATCTATCTACACATTTCAACACACACACACACACACACACACACACACACACACACACACACACACACACACACACACACACACACACACACACACACACACACACACACACACACACACACACACACACACACACACACACAAGGAGTAGGGAAGTAAGCCAGTGCAGCAACCTGTTTCAAGTTTTTTTAAGCAATCTGCGCCTCTGTAAAGCAATAAGGAACAAAGTTTATAGGCACTTGAAACTATTTAAAACATTCTCACCACACAGACAGGGAACCTATTACACACAAAAATGCCTTGATGAAAGGATAGAAAGCATTATTATTAAATTCATATTTATATTTAGCGCTTATTAGCAGCATTACGTTTATTAAACACTAATGTGGGTATAGGCAGACATGAGGACATTTTTAAGTTGATATGAACATTCTGTGAAGCATACATAACCTGTGTATTGACAGATAATTAATAAGTTGTAAGTAATAACCACTAATAGGTATATATAAAAAAATGCAAGGTTTTTTTATTCGCGTAATCATATTTCACCCAATTTGTAGAGCTATGTTCATTTACGACTCAAACTGTTTGTATATCAGATTCTTCAATATACCGCTTACAAAAGGTAAATTGGAAGATTAAAAAGTGTTGCTGTTTTAAGTGGCGTGTATACCAGTACAGACACCAATAACGCCATATAGATTAACAATCAGTGATCTGATTCAACACATTCCTCTTAGGATTGCTTCGTGGCGGAGCAACACACACCCACACACACAGAGCTGAGAGTTTGCTGATGTCCAACAGATTAAGCGAGGCAAAAGATGCAACTACATACATCTGTGGAAGATCTAGAAGTAGATTAAGTTTAAATTATTGCTACTCACAATCTATATTCCTATCAGATGAAAACAAAAATGATTACATGAAAATAAGCCCACGCACGCACACTGATAAACAGAATGAGAAGTGAGCGAGATTAGAAGATGGACAAAAACAAACCCTTTTTGTAATTTATTGCAGCTGAAGTCTTCACTGTCAATGAAGAAACAGTGGTGGAGAGGACGCTGATGACAAGGTTACATTGTATTTACTGCGTCGAGAGATGGAGAGGAGAGAGAGAGTAAGAAAAGAGAGGGAGAGAAAGATGAAAAGAGAAGAGGAGAGAGATGATGAAGAACAATCAAGAAAGAAAGAAAAACTGTAAAAGGGAAAAAGGGAAAGTTGGGAGATGAAACAGAGAAAAAGAGCGAGAAAGAAAGAGAGGAACGAGTGAAAGTGAGAGAGGGAAAGAATCAGGAAAAGGGAGAGAGAGCAAGATATGTAGAGATAGAGACGCAGAGAAAAAGACAGTGAAAGAAAGAAAGTAGGAAACAAAGACAGATAGAACGAAAGGAAAAAAGGGGGAGAGAAACAGCTAAAGGGAAAGAGTGAGCAAGAGAGAGGGAGAGGGAAAGAGGAAGCGAGAGAGGTAATTGATGTTTTAGAGTTGTGATATTCTCTGTGGTCCCTCGTATATTACAAAAGGGGCCCTGGAAGCTACAATATCCCCCCACTGAGCCCCCCACACACCCACAGACACACATAAACACACACCCATTCATATTCCTCTCTCTGACAAAACACATTATTACTCGGTAACATAGTGCGGCACAGGGCCGCACTGCCAGCTTTTATTAATAGGACTATGCAGGCAGAGGGGGAGAGAGGGAGCTAGATAGTGCTGCATCAGGAAGTGTTGCAGATCTCTGTGAGAGTCCTGCTATCCTTATGGAAATGGTTATTGCTTATTCCTTTTACAGAAAAACGGCAGAAACCATTTGTTTGGATAGAGGTATTACAATCATGTCTAAAATAAATAAAAAATACAAAAGCGTGTTACATCCTTTAAGACATAACTGTATTTTCTTTCCATTTTTTAAAGCCTTTTATTCATTTTTTATATACTTTTAAATTAGCGTATCACGGTCATAACTAAACAATGGAATGCATGTACCCTACATTTCTGATGCTACAGTTGTGTCTATATAAAATACCATAAACTAACCAACTGAATGATGGGTAAATGAAACAGGTGAGCTAGAAATTCAGAAACACAATAACTAAGACTTCCAATCAGCATCTGTATTCTGGTCTCATCAACTCTCAACAAAGGAAACTAATTCAAATACTTTGCCAGACAACAAAACGGTCAATCCGAAAGTGTTCAAATCCAGTGAGAACAAACTATAATCACCATGCACGATTGTCAGCATCAGCACAACAACAACTTTTCTTCACAGCAATAACATCAGCCTTAAATAAAAACCTGTCGGATACATTGAATCTAGCTAATTCAAATGTAGTCTTTAATTAAGACCCTTCAGACACAAACTTTCTGAGTTACTTGATTAATTAATTAGAATTACTGAACACACCAACACTTAAACATTAATAAAGCTGCCCTGCAGAGGGTGATTGCAATACTAAAATACAGTATTGAAGTGAGACCATCAGTAAGTGACCTCCCATCATAGAGCAGTGAGCTCTGAAAGCAGATCGATGTTTGACATGATCTATGATTGGAAGATGGGAGTAGCCACTGTAACAACTTGTGCTCTGGTGTGGAAAAAAAATTATATCGTTTCTTTAAGCTGTCTGTGGGACCTGTCTCTCAAAATCAAAACGTTTTGCACCGTCAGCTCTATATGACTTGCAGCGGAATCTGGTTGAAATGAATTTGAAATGAGTTCCTTCCTTGTTCTCAGATATTTTGGATCCTTTTGCAGATCTGTTGTATTTACTTTTCCCAGGATGCAGTGGGAAGAAAGCAGAACAAATAGGGCATATTTAAAGACTACATAAAAATAAATGTTCA